>NC_056739.1:1326800642-1326883142 GCF_019279795.1 Protopterus annectens | reverse complement strand
AATATGCAACTGTTTTGTTTAGCAAATGGCCATCAGTGTTTTTATTATAAAACCTGAGATAAAAGTTATACATTAAATCCAAATCTCTGTAATAATTGTAAAAGTAAATAAGAAAATACTATGCACACTGAGAGGTTTGAACAGTGTTTATGGTAATTGGGGAGAGACAGCTAAGTAATGGGACAATGCAGTGGCTTCATGGGGTGGGGGGCCCTTATCCAACACCTTGTCTAGTGCCCTATTTGACCATGATCTAGCCCTGGCTGAGTTATAAAAAGAGTGAGACACAAAGACTGTTATAGATTGTTTAGCAAACAGCATGACCCCCACCCCCAGTTATACATTTGCTGCTGCACTGAAAATAATTATAGAGAGAAAAATATGGGGTCAAATCTGTATCTCTAAACCGCACCTCAGCTATAGCAGCAATACCTAAATTTTGAGAGGCAAAATAGTTATCAGCAGCAAAACACTGTTGCTCAGACATTCTCCGGGATTCATGAAGCTAGCACTAGGTGCAGGCGTAGCGTCAGCGTTCTAACACCAAATATGGCCGCCGAGCGATTCAGGTATGAGCTGTTTCCACGTGCGCTACCTGCGTACGCTACGCCCACACAACTCCCGAGCCTTGTATGCTAATTACCCCATGTGCAGCAGTGTAGCATGCAAATTAAGGTATGTAGCGATTTAGGAAGTGGTGCAGGCATAGTATAAGCATGCAGAAATGTAAACCGTAGAAAACGGTTTACATTTTTGCAAACATAAAATCGGAGCCATGACAGCCGGCCAAACACATGTATTATATTGTTAATATATGCCAGTGGCTAAATATATAGCCATTGGCATAAAAAAATGTACAAAATATAAAATTAACATTTAATATATATAGTCGCACTATCGCGACATGGAAGCGCAGGGCAGTTTTGCGCAAAGGGGATCGCAAGGAATATATAAAAATATAGAATAAAACCGCAATGAAACACATATCATGATTTCCCCATAATAGTCAATGGCAGGCATGCTACACCATACTTATGGCACAAGGCTTGCTAAGGGGCAGTGACAGTGTTATGCGCAGTAGCTAGGAATTAGTAGGCAATGCCATGCAAATGAGAGGAGTAATAGTGAATCGCAGATTCTCCGCTAGTGTAAGGATGCACCTCACAGCATAGCGTTATAACACCGAGGTGTGCCCTTGAGATAAAGATGACATCAAGAGAGGGGTGTGTTGCCATTGCTGTAAGCACATTGGAGCATTGCTAAACCAGTTTGTCCCTAGCTAGGCAAAGCTGCAGGATAGGGGTGTGTGGAACTGGCCATAGCTATGCTTAGCTGAGAGTACACAAGGTAACTGAGTAAGCATGTGAACGGAGATGAAAATGCGTGTAAACCTGGTAAACGGGTATGCGCAGCATGTACTGCAGCTGAAACAGGAAGGATATAGGAAAGAAATAAGGAAATGCTGCAGCAGTGAAATTGGAGTACAAATGACTAATTAACACCTAGGAGCCTACAGTGGGCCACTGACAACAGCTAACAAGACTGCAAGCAGCTACCTGCAGAACAGGAAAGGGGAGGGGCTGTACTGCAAAGAAAACAGTAAAGTGTCAAAGCAGAACAAAGCTGATTTGCAGTATATCAGCTACAAGGCACATTTTGCCATGACTGGGTAGGGAAAGAACAAAACAAGAAAGACGGCAGGTGGATGCATGCCTGATAATGGGAGGGGATCCAGGTCTAAAAGTGAATTAAAGAGCAACAGGTTAATCAACGCAGACAAGTATATCTCCACAGTAAAGGCCCCACACTTGCAGTACTCATTGCAAAACCCATAATTAAGACACGCTGCAGCTGGAATAGCTCATACACACCCACTGACATCAGCAGCATCCATAGCACAATAAAGTGTGAAAGCACCTCACACACATTTGTGTATTCCCATACACTCTGCACCAGTGGTGTATACAGATGGGGAACTTTTATTATGTACATGTTAGGGGCTGCCATAGCTTTGCTCCACCAGCATGTGTTGGAGACTGAAGGTGGTGTGGAGGATGATGCACATGACCACCTCAGGCACCAGAGGAGGAGAAGAGTGTTCAGACTCAGGGTAACCTGCCAGGGGCTACATGATCTGGAGATAGTAGAGCATTACAGGGTGGACAGGGACATCCTACAGCAACTTGTGGAGCTGTGATGGTGACGCCTCAGAGCCAGAACAAACAGAGGGGAACCCATCCCAGTGGATACGAAGGTATGTGTAAGCCTGAGAATACTAGCTACAGGTACCTTTCAAAAACCAGCTGGGGATATCATGGGGATCTCACAGGCATCAGCATCCAGGGTACTACACCAGTTCCTGGATGCCATGTTACCACATGCCAATGAGCACATATACTCATACCTCTCAACTATCCCTGATTTTCAGGGACGTCCCTGATTTTGACTCAGATTTTAGCTCTGTCCCTCTTAATCCCTCCTAAAACTAGTGACTTTTGGAGGAAAGGTGGTAAATTACACTTAATGAATAATGACAATAAGTAAGAGTTAAAGACTTCTTTTACTTCAGAAAATGTGTATTAATTCATATGCTCTGATACTGTCAATGTTTCAAATTAATAGCACTAATATTTTAAAAGTGTCCGTGATGGTCCCTGATTTTTTTCTTGACTTGTCCCTGATTCTGTTGAAATTTGTCCCCAATTGGTTGAGAGGTCTGCATATACTTCCCCCGAATGCAGGAGTAGTTGACCTGCAATATGCGTCTCTTCCACCGTGTGGCAGAATACCCGGAAGTACTGGGTGCAATAGACTGCATGCACATACACATCAAGTCACCACTCGGTGAGCAGGGTAGGCGCCACATAAACTGCAAGCGATACCCCTCCATCAACTGCCAGGTTGTGTGCAATACCCAGGGCATTATCATGGATGTGTGTGCTCTCAGCCATGGAAGCTATCACGACTCCTACATCCGGCATGCCTCACAGCTCTATCAGTTATTTGCCAGGGGGACATCCCAAATGGCCACCTGGTAGGGGATGCTGGCCATGCACTGGAACCGTGGATGATGACTCCCATCAGAAATGCACACATACCCATGCAGGAATGCCGTAATGAAGCACACACACAAACCAGAATCATCATAGAGCATGTGTTTGGGATGCTGAAATCACAGTGCCATTGCTTGGACATATATGGTGGAGCCTTGCAGTACTCTCCAGGCACATGTGCTCACATCTTCATAGTGTGTGCCATGCTACACAATATGGTCCTGTGGAAACAGCTGCAGCAGGGACAGAATGGTGAAGGCCCTCACAGCCCACCACCATTGCCAAGGGCCCCACAGGCACAGAGCCACTCAGACCACGAACACCCTGAGCCAGCCCCAGTAGGCAAACGGAGGCGTGTTCAGTATGCCCATGCCTTGGCAAAGAGAGAACGTATAGCACACACACTGACAGTGTAGGCACCTAGGGACTGACACCTTTCTCCACCTGCACACACAGTAAAAATGGATGGCACACACACAAGACTACCAGTAAATTGTCATGTATAGGCAGTCTACTATGTGCATCAAACATAGGCAGCCCTCAACTACTGCACACACAACTGCCATTGGCACAAGGTAAGTCAACACCTGAACAGTAAATTAAGCTATCAGCATATGCAGATACTGTATGTATAGATTCATAGGTAGGTACTTAGCCAACTGCCAGAGGCCATTCATAATCCCAGCCAAAATGTGTCAGCTTTTGCCACCCCATTGATTCATTAACTGTCCCTCTGTGGAGCAGAGCCAATGGTGGGATCCCTGGGGTGAAGCTACTGTTCCCCACCCACTCTTCAAGGTTTCTCTTGTAGAGTGTTATTGAGAGGCTCTGTATAATGTAGTTAGTGATGTTGTTCCACAGTATGGGGTGTGTCTGTGACAGGAAGCTGTCCCTCCAGCATCTTCCAGTTATTGTTGTGGCAAGGTTCAGCTCACTACAGTGTGTGGCTCACTGTGACATGGATTCCCATAGGTGAAGCATATCCATCAAGCCTGAGTTCGACATGGTTGTGTTGGCCAGCAGAGATCATCTCTGGTTAAACAAGATGCCACTGAGTAAAGCAGGAGTTTATTCAGTCTGGCTGCATAGGCCATATGTTCGAGGCCAGTATTCCCCTTGGCGAGGTACATTTTTGGACCTCCCAGCTGTTGGAAGTGTCTTCTGAGGTACATCCCACATGGGTTATTATACCCTATGATGGGACTGATGAGTGATGAGTAAAGGGGCAATATAACCCCAATATGTCTAGATGGGAATCCTTTAGTAATCAGATGGTCTACATAGAGGGATGTCCTAACTACTGTGGAGATATGATTGTCAAAGGGGAGATCACTATCTACCTTAGTCCCCAGATACCCCATTACCTCATCCATATTAAAGTAGCTGCCACTTATGTGTTAATATGTGGGTGCCAATTCCACAATGGAATGACCATCCAGTTAGTGGCACTTGGCTGGAGGCCGTGACATTGACATCCTGTGACGTTCTCTGTGAGGCCCCTTGAGGGATGCCTGTGTCAGCTGGACTATTAATCATGGCTCCCAGTTCGCAGTCATTGCCAAACATGGTCTGCCATAGTCCACCTGTGTTTGCCTGTACCTCTGAGATGTATATGCCAAACAGTAGGCCTCCCAGGACTGAGTCCTGTGGGACGCCAGTTGTGACCGGTCAAGAGTTGGACCTGGAGACCGCTAGTCGTACCATGTGGGTTCTGTGTGTAAGCCCATTGGCAATCCAACCTGTGATGTATGGGTGTATGTACAGGCTGGTGTGTTTATCAATAATACCTGAGTGGGGCATGGTGTCAAAAGCCTTGGCGAGGTCCAGGTAGTATGTGTGAACCACCTCCCCCATCATCTAATGTCTTGGTGACTGTATGTAAGACGTCAAACAGGTTCAGGTGGCATGAACTGCACTCAACCAAGCTGACCTGGGTTGGGTCACGTGTTCGGAGGTTACCAATGTCTTTGTTAATGAGTGCCATGAGGATGTGAACCATACCATTGCAGACCAGGCTAGTCAGGCTTATGGGGTGGTAGTTACCTGGTCAGTTGTGATTCCACCTTGATGGAGTGGAATAGCCGTTGCCACATGCCATTGTATGGGCATGTAGCCTGTGGAGAGGCTGAGGTAGGAAAGCTTAATTAGGTGGGGGGCAGGTTGTCTTGTACAGTTTGCAAGATGCAGTCTGGGACAACATCTGCCTCCATTGACACCATGTTCTGCTGTTAGAGAGGGCCATTTCTACCTGTGTGTCTCTGATGTGTGGGATACTGTACCTTTTGGGTAGTGTTGTGGGCTCTTTAGGGGGTTAAGTATGCACTGAATGTATCTGCAAGGATGTTGGCGATATCAGTAGGGTCAGCATATTTTGTGCTATATTTCACCGGCACAGTGCAAATCTGTGTGTCACCACGTAGATCCTTGACATAGCCAAAGAAGGCTTTGTGGTTATCTTTCGAATCCTTGCGTATTCTCCTGCTGATGTTAGCCTTGGATGATGTCATGAGGGACCTACATATCATACTAATAGTGGTCACGGATGTCTGCCCTTTGTGGGATTTGCTGTTTGTCTGGAACACTGTCCTACTTCTGTAGTATAGCCTGTTTATTGCAGAGGTCCACCAGACAGGTGTCCTTGTCTAGGAGGAGTGAGTCTTGTTTTACCAGTGATGGCACAAGCCATACATCCGTGTAGGTGCTTATAGACTGCATTTGTAAATCTGTCTGTATCTTGAGCAGTGTTTCCCCTTAGCATTGGGGCGGTGAACCCCCCCACCCCTGTCACTAGTAGTGTAAATTTAGCTGTAAGAAAGGTATACACTGTGGTATCCATGGGTGGGGGAGATGCTTGGGTGTGGAAACAGTGAATAGTTCATGGTCAGATCTAACCAGTGACCAGTAACCTCCACTGTGGTGCACCTGTTGCCCATGTTGGTGATGACCACTTCTAGTAGTTTCCACCCCACATTAGGGAGGTTACCACCTGATACAGGGCATATGAGGTGATAAATTCCAAGAAGCACTGGGCCTGGAAGTGAGTACCGGAGTAAGTTTCCCAGTTAATGGTATGGTAGTTGACATTGACCAATGCCAGGGTGTGCATTAGGAATGTCATGTTCTCCACTGTCTCCAGGTTGGTGGAGTCGTGGTCCTGGGTCATGGAGGGTGATCCATAGCAGGCCACAGTTTACAATGCAGTTGTGGTTGGCTGCACATAGATGATCTCAGAGGTATCATGCTGCCCCGCTAACCTGGAGGTGTAGGTATCCCTGATGAATATGGATACAGCCCCTCCATGTCTGTCAGTCCATGTTCTGTGGCTGAAATGTGTGGTAGGGGTTTTAGTCTGGTAGTGCTGGTGTGCTCTCAGGAGCCTTAAGACAGATCTCAGTTACTGCACAGATGTTGATATTGTCCATCCTGAGGAGTGCTGTGAGTGCTAGCATGTTGTGATCACAACCCCTGGTGTTGAGTAGCATAACCCTCATTGAATCTGCTATTGTGCTGTTTAAGGAGCTGGTATTCACCTTCGAGACTCTCCTAAATAAGGCACCATGGGGGTGTCAATAGCCTTGGCCAGTATTCCAAAGCCTAAGGCTGACACATAGGCCTGTATGGTATCACTGCATGCATGTTCCCCATCTGTGCTTGTTTTTCATCTCTCCTGTAGGTAACCTACTGGTAAGCAATATAAAGCCTCAAACTTATACAAGTCTTCTAGCTTCCAAGATAGGCTTTTGGAGTGATTAAGTATCAGTGTTCTGTATGTTCTTGCTGTACTTAACTGTTTCCAGACTACATGGTGATTTCTCACTGTATATTGTGATCTGAAGGTCTGTTTATTCACATATTATGGCTGTGATGGCCTGCACTTTAGAGGTTCAAAGATAGCCTACTACCTATCTGCCCAAGGGCAATTAGAAGCATAACTAGAGTGTGTTGGCTTTCCCCGCATCATTGATGAAGCAACTGAGCCTCTGTCAAGCATAGCCAATGAAGCAATTCCAGGCAGAGTTGCTGGAAGCTGTTGAAGACTGGGGTTGTGGAGGGTGATAGGGGCACTTAGTGATCTAAAGAGGGCATGTTAATGTGACAATTCAACACCATTCAATTCCCCCAACAGGTCTCGCAGCTATCAAATCGGATAGGCTCCCCCACCCCCTAGCTGTATGGTTCTGGGACACATGATCCCAGGGGTGTATATTCTGTTACCCATTCACACAACAAGGTTTCCCTTGAAGTGTGTCAGTGAGGGGCTATGCCTAGTGTAGTTAAGAATGTAATGTATTGTCTCACAGTTGTTGGTCTTTCGGCTTTTCCCGGTAAGGGGTCACCACAGTGGAACTCTGGTCCGCTAATGATTGGCAGTAGATTTTTACGAAATGCCGAGGTGCCAGCTCAACGCCCAACCTTCAACGAAGGCATGCCCATTTATGCACGCATGTCTTTCAAATGCTACCCAACCACGGGGAGGACATGCAGACTCCACACAGAAGGCACTCCCAAGCCAAGACGAGAATTGAACGGGAGAACCTCTTGCTGTGAGGTAACAATGCTACCATCGTACCACCGCGGCTTGTATTGTCTCACAGTACATTTATTATATGTTGTTATTTCAAGAGTGCATGAAGCTCAGTGAGTTTGGGGGCCACCACCCTTTGCTTAGCTTAGATTACATATTGAAATCATCTAAATAGGAAATAGGCGGAAGCAACGTTAATGTCAACAGTGTAATGGTTACAGCATCTGCATAGTATCTGTGCATTCGAGGTTCCAATCCAAATAAAGGCAGGGATGTTTATTATGTTCAAAAGTATACCTTAACCACAGCTTGCATATATAGGTAGTAATCGTCTGTATAATAAACATTCGAAACACCTATATAAACCCATGTGTGCTGGAGAGTACAATCAACAGAAAATGTAATGTTATGTCAGCACATACTGAGATGTTACTTCACTGACATGTATATATCCTGAGTAGTTAGCGGATGAGGCCGTGTTTGCGCACAGGTTATACATTACAAAGTTTGTTTAACTGTGTTTAACTGCTGCTATAATGTCACACATACACTTTTAAACATGCTTACAATTGCTTAAATGAGCCTTATTCTGGAGTAAAAATACTCCGTAAAGCATTGCAGGTGTTGAACCCTGGACCATGCACACTACAGTCATGGGACTTACCACTAAGCCATCTAAGGTGTAAACATGTTTCATGGTCTTGAGACTACACCTTATACTATATGCATTTCACTGTAATGATCACAAATGGGACAGTCACTTTGTGTACATATGTACAGTACATTGTAATGTACTGTAGTATGTGAACCAACACATTCCAGTCTACACATGTATTACTGTTACAAATTAATATGAAATATATATATATATATATATATATATATATATATATATATATATATTATACAGTTACATCAATAGCCATATATATAAACATCTATGAACACACTTCGTGACACAGAAGCACTCCAAAGCAATTAGAGTGTACACAAAATACATGCAGCTCTGGTATTATAGCAATTAGTATTAACCTAATTCAACATAGAAGAGGTGGTTGTTGTGTATGTGAAGATTGGGGTGGGGGAGGAATAATGGGTAATGCAATCATGCATCAAGGAGGGCCTGGGTTGGATACCCAATAAGTGAACTGAATGGGGATACATGGAGTATGGGGACAATATAAAAAGGACACAAAGCAAGAACCTTTCTCATTCATAATACATCCTGTCATGTCACATTGCAACACCTAATTTCACAAACATATGAAGATTAACATGTATCAGACATATGTACAACAACTGATTGTCACATTTGTTTTCAGTAGTGAGGAATGTCTGTAGTACAATATATATTCTAAACACCATAACATTTGTACATATCTCAGATGCCTTAGTGGTAAAGTCAGTGACTGTGGTGTTCATGATCCCAGGTTCAAGACATGCAAGGGCTGCTAGGTTATTTTGAGGGCCAGAATAAGGGCTGTTGGATGCAAGTGGATTAAAGCACTCTTAAGCAGTTGTAAGCAGGTTTCCACGGGTTTGCGCAAGGGTAAGCAATGCTGAAACACAGTAAACAGAGAAGCGCTTCACAGGTTTAACCTTTGCTTAACATCACGCAGACCACAGGCAAACCTGCTTACAATCTCATAAATATGCGTTATTCACACTTTCCCTACCAGTGCCTACTCTGAGAGGTAAAATAATAAAACCTTCTAGGAGTAGAACCCGCAACCATGTACTCCATCCTCAGAGTAACCTAACACTAAGCTACCTTGGATGTATCTATCCCAGTTGTGCATGCAGACAGGTTAAAACACAAAAGGGAGGAATGTGTTGAAATAGGACAACCTGCCATGTACCCAATTAAAGGTGTATGCTCATATATATATATATATATATATATATATATATATATATAGAGAGAGAGAGAGAGAGAGAGAGAGAGATACCTAGATACATGTCAATATATACAGCTCTACATATATATGTAGAGATATAGATAGGTTAAAAACATCTACACATCTATGGCGGTACAGATAAACGTATGCAATAATATATATATATATATCTATATACATATACAGACACACACACACACACACACACACACACACACACATATATATATATATATATATATATATATATATATATATATATATATCTACACACATACATACATGTCTGTAGACAACATCCGAAGTGGTCATATCTGAGTATAACATGGACCATAACAATCACACATTCCCCCCCCCCCCCAAACAATATGAACATAACATATGAAGAGTATATGCCAATACACTATTACAAATATGTTCTGTGGACACAGTCACCAACACAACTGCAATGACTGCAAATATCCATGACAGAAATAGACAGCTTTCATTTTGCAAAACTTTATTACATTCTGATGTATTGCCAAAAGGATTCAAGGACTAACAGTACCTGCATGCTATACAGGAAGCATTTAATAGTGCCTTAATGAATCAGCCTGCAATTACCATAGTATTAGTCCACTAAGGGATAGGTGTTCACATAGGGAAAGAACACCCACACACATTTAGACGTTGTATAACAAGGGTTCCTACACACCTGCATGTTCTATGTACACCCACCAACATCTACCCCACAACCAAAATAATTACATCAATACATAATGTCATACCATAACCAATTATTCAACTACTGTACAACATCTGCTGAAACCTTAACATACCTGGACACAGACACACTAACATGGCCCTATGTGAAATAGTTGCCGTTATACAATTGAACAGCTGCTGATGTAACAGGGTTTGTATGAACTAATCCCGTTTCAGAGGGTTGAAAGGTTCGTAGACCAGGAAGTGTTACCGAGTACTGATTATCAGCACAGCATGATACACAGTAACACCAAACTAAATATGTCTGGTAAGCACACTGTAAACCCCCTAACATTATATGCATAGCTATGCAGCCTTGAGCTGGTCAAACAACTTGGCCAGACTGAAACATATGCAGAAGTATTAGGTACAGACAAACCCTGCACAAGTAGCAATGTTCAGAAATATAACAGCAGTACTCACATTTAGACCAAATCCTCTAGGCATTACACACAATATATTACTGTTCGTCTCCATACAGCTGTTGCAATAGATTCCAAACAACACTTCCACGCTGTCTTCCTCACAAGTAAGGCAAAGGGACAACGCCCAAGTGGAGTACTCAGTTATACTCCACTGTAGCCATGGCTAAGGCAGTAGCAGTGCAGCTGATGTGCATGTAATTAGCTACTTAGGAACACCAATTGGTTATCGGGTTAGCACATGTTACTGATCTGTAACTATAAAAGGTTGACTTGTCACACATTCAAACCATCTGTATCTACCTGTAGGACAGTACAAAACACTGAAAGACGAACCAAAAACGAGTATTATAATAGTCAATAACACCTCCAATTACTAAGAAGGTAAGCATAACATGTAGTATGTCTGTGTATGTAGTACCTGTACTGTAAGAATAACAGTGTAATCAATGCATATAGTGGAAATAGCTATCTTGTAGCAATGTATTGTTGAGCAGTAGTAACGTTTGTAGTATTCTATGTGTGTACTGCTGTAGGTCACATGGCAAACTCCGCATACACCACAAGGGATTATATGGGCTTGGAACCCACCAATTCACTTCCAGCCACTGTCAGTGTAAGGACTGGTCCAACAAGTATGTGCTATAACAGGGGATAGTATATTTCAATACATATCATTTGTATTCATCTGACAGTTTAGCAGCATGATAGCAAAGATAACTGGAAGAGCCAGGTAACTATCCATGCACATAACACATGTAATATCCACCTCTCTAGTATCGTTTGCAAGCAATAACAGCTGTGCATTTGTATATGTTATGCAAATGTGTAGTGACCCTTGTTACAGGGCTGGACCTCTCTAGTATCATTTGCAAGCAATAACAACTGTGCATGTGTACATGTTATACAAATGTGTAGTGATCTTTGTTACAGGGCTGGGCCAAATGGCTATGTGCACATCTACATAGAGTGGATATTGAGAGTAGAGTCACACTGGTTGAACTACCAGGTTTGTGTAGCCCAACCTCTCATTGCCAACCTAACAGCCACTTGCACATACTGTATGTAAGGTAGTGCACAGTACTGGTAATGAAACGGGTTGCATATCATCTTTAACTCCAGTGTAACATCTGCAGTAGAAGTGTAAGATGTAGGAGACAGCTGCCCATGTGTAATAGCTGCTTCATAGGTGATGGCTCACACTATCTGATTATATCCTGATCATGTTGATAGTGGCATCAGAGTCTATTGATACATGACTCTGGAGAGTGGGTGTCTGTGCCCAACAGAGCTCATGGTCCTGGTGGATATGTGAGTATATATCCAGAGAAGGAAACAGACCTGTAGACACTTTCATCATCTGTAATCAACTAACAGAATGTAATGTGCTCCTCAGAGGAGGATTGCTGCTAAAGGTGGCTACAATGTTTCCATAATAGCCAGTGTTGTCATGTCCATAACACAAATATTTACATGTGAGCATCACTGTCTGCAAACTAAATACAGTACTTGGTACTTGTAGTACTGAATGCTCATACAGGTATGTCCACTTGTCAGCTACTGGTGTTTACTAATGTCAGCTTTGTGTATGTGGCCATCCTGGGGGAATGTAATCTCTATGCCATGTACACTGCCAAACCCACCTAACACCATGCCCCACACATTGTTTGGGATGCAGCTACAGGGGTAAGCTGGAAGGCAGCCCAGTCTACAACCATGACTGGACTGGACAGTCATGAGGTGTAGGTTAACACATGCAGCTCATCAACACAACCAACACATACCCTTACCAGAACACGGTAAGGACACCCACACACACTACCAGAAATCACACACATTCACAGACACTTCTAAGTATCTGGCCAAACAAGTGACCCCCCCCCCCAAGCAGGAAGAGACAGACACCAAAATACACAAACTGTATGACATAGTTTGCATAACTGTGTCATACCTCAGAACACGTAACTGGAAACATGCCCAACAGTACTCATTTGTCAATGCAAACTCTAGCACTATGTTACACACCAACCTATACAAGGGCATACATACTGTCAGCTGCCTGTGCCATGATTAGCCACATACCCATACACTCAGACCACCTTTTGAACTATACACATGGCTCTGGCATATTCCATGTTGTTGTGCAGGACCTGTGATGCAGTAGCCTGGACTGCATGGAAACACGTAGGAACTGTCAGGTCTTGTAGCCCATGCAGGTATGTCCCAAGGCTTGGGTAGCATTCTGCCATTGGCCAGAATAATACAGCAGTACAGGGACAAAATGATTGTATTCCACAATTGTCTAGTGTAGTGGTGCAAGTCAAACGGTATCCAGTATCTGTCGTCCTGGGATAACATGGTTGACAGACCATGATGCTTTGCCAGACAGGGCCTGCACCTGTCACCCCTGGGAATCTGGGTACTGCCTAGGGCTCATGCTTCCCCTATAATGCCTTCATCATGCACGGTTCAAGTGAAGGTCCACTGCTGTTACAGGGACAGCCAAGCAATAAACTGCGGGTCTCGCTACACAATGATACATGTCAGAAACACTATACGGACACACATATGTCAATCCCTAACATGGGGAACATATCTGTGCAGTAGCTGAGACATGTTTAAATGCTCTGGAGAGCACACCTGCATGACCATGTTATAACACATACCTCACCTCTTGCCCATTATCCTTTATTGGAACACACAGGCCACAGTTGTGTCCATATTCCTGAAGGATATGTACACCCCCACGTTAATTGCACTTGCATAACTTCAGAAGCATTATGCTGAGCAACTACCTTTGTGCCAAAGTGGAATTCAAATTGCACCTTGAGACAGATCACCCACCAGGCCGCGGATTTCCCAACTGTCATAATGTGCTGTAATGGGGAAGATTAGGTCTGAGACAGAGCTATAATAATGGCTACTCTCAACTATTCCATTATGAACTGGAAAGACTCCTCATGTACCAACACCTGCACTCAATGCATGTTGGATTCCATCGACCCCACTGACCTGGATCACAGTAGTCACACAAACAGGGCTAACAGTATGCTACACATAGTCTCCAATGCCAATGTTATGTTTCCTAAGAGCAGAGTGGTGACTGTCATGGCACCCATGCAGATGGACAATGCATGTGCAAATGCTGAATCCTACACAAATGAACCTTAAGCAGTCACATATGTGCAGTGATTGTGCTATTGAAACAGAACCAGGATTCAACCCAACACAAACAAGAAGGCAAACTGGTCGTACCATGCTTTAAACTGTACTACAGAAGGTAGTAACTGTTGCAAGAGTGAACACACATGAGTGTAGGTGATCCCTGGTCAGCCTCAGTAAGATGCAGATACACCATATAAAACCACACAAAGCTAATGTGAAACTAATCAGCCACATATTATAAGGCCAAGCACAGAGCATTCTATAGCTGTGTCATTAATCGTAGTGGCAAAGACAAGACCTGCCGTACTGCACAGCACTATGGCATGAGAAGTACTGCACCTACAGAAATAGCACCCATTCATCCAGATAGGATCTTGGAGAACCTAAACCCACTCCCACCCCCCCAACAGGTACACCTAGTAATATATCCATGTACACTACAGGGTCCCTGTAATAACAACTATGCAGGTACAAGCTGCACTCTCTAAAGCCATACATACAGCTTTCATGGGACCTGTCAACATCCCAGGGTGTATCCTACACAAATGTAAGAACATTCAGCTATCCACATACACATCATGTTCAATTATAGCTCCATGTCAGGCTGTGTACACACCGAATGGTGCACAGAAACAGTTATCACACCCCACAAAGGGGGTGACACCATTGATAATGGGAAATAGTGCACAACTACCCTGCTGAGTCTGGTCTGTAAGGGTTCATTCCTGGTACTCCCCCTCTTTGTTATCTATACCACACAGACTAACACAGAAGGCATCAGCCTATTGATGTTTGCAATTGACTATGAACTAAGAGCAACAGTCGACTCAATGTGTGCTGCGTTCAACATACACAAGGGCCTTAGTGTGTCAGATGTGTGGTGTGTGACGTATGGCCACAATCTGACAGCTAAGTATTGCATTGTCATCCCCTATGTTACAAACTCTGTACCCATGAACTACCACCTAGGCAGCGGTCAACGTAATGGCAACTGTGTGCATAGGATGCAGCTGGACAATACTCTTTCCTTTGATAGTTACTTCACCACACCAGACAGGTAGTCGTATGTGGCACTCCTAATCATGACAGGGTGCCATCCAGGAATATAGAGATAATTGCTCAGCCATACTCAACACCCATGTGACCCATAATAGATCACATATTTCCTTTAAGGGTTACTGCCCATGTGTAGATGGCCTACATTGCCCTTTCCAATCCCTAGTTGCACTATGTAGCATGCAGCCTACCCTGAATAAAGCCATGTCCAACCCAGAGGTGTTGGACATGCTACACTTAACACATCCTGATGCCAAATAAACACATACGTCATGGACATCTACCTTTCTAGTAGAAGGATCACAACATGCCTGA
This sequence comes from Protopterus annectens, assembly GCF_019279795.1. Classification (NCBI taxonomy): domain Eukaryota; kingdom Metazoa; phylum Chordata; order Ceratodontiformes; family Protopteridae; genus Protopterus; species Protopterus annectens. Next base: position 1,326,867,964 of record NC_056739.1, on the reverse strand, counting down.
CAGATCTCTGTCCCATACACTTAACATGCTCTTGCCATACTATGCATCCCTGTCCAACGAAGCTGCACATCGCCCCTCTCTGTGACATGGTGTGATGACCGCATGCCAAATATATCAGTAACCCTGTGGATCAGTTCTGTGGCACTGCTTGAACTGACCACTAAAACTTACCTGTCTGTTGCCTACAGCTAGGTAACCTGTCTGCCTAGGCTCATAAATGGTCCAGGGCATATAGCCTACTAGATCACTATGACCATACATGCTATAGTTGATATCCAACCCCGCAAATACCATCGGCTAGCTTTTGTTCCATGTGTTATACATGTGCAACACAGGCAATACATGGCAGGATGTGACACAGCTGTACAGTGCCATGTAGATGTATATGGCAAAACACATACATGCTTGTAAGTCTGCAGGGTCACAGGTCATGTCCCTAACGACTATGTATGACTATATATGTGACATATACGCAGCATTAAGGTCGATTATATTAATATGAACACATCCAGGCATGTGCTGATAGGTAAAGACACTAGTACAAGTGAACAGACATGCCCACGTTAAGACAACCTCCACATGGTGGATGAGCAATGTCATCACATGACACACACATAAATGGCGATAACATCACATCACCAATAAGTGTCAAATGTGTGTGACTTATACATGTCAGTGATGTTAGTGTCATGTAGATTTGCAAAGACGTATTTGTAATCTTAATAAATGTGATACACATGTATGTTCAACTGTACTGTTGTACTTCTCTGTGAGTTACTGTGACCTGTCTCCATCATTATGTCTTCCAGGTATGCCATGTAGCAGACTGCCCGCATACAGCCGCTTGGAGGATGAGGTCCTCGTCCCATACCTCCTCGACAACCACACAACACTCTTCAACCATGTGCCACAGGATGCACAGCAGCGGGATGCCCTGTGGGAGGAACTCTGCAGGAGGGTAAATAATGTTGCTGGTCACAATCGCACCTATCAGCAGGTGCACCGTCACTGCACTGACCTCATAAGATGGGCGAAACAGCATGCTAATGCAATTGCCAGGGAACAAGGAGCAACAGGTGGGGGGCCACTCACCCAGCCCCCACTCACACGTACCGAGGAGCTACTGGCCAACCTCGGGACACCTGCAGACCTCCATCCACAAGCTTTAGCTGGTATTGTGGAGGTGGGTGTCTCTCAACCACTGAGCCTGGAGTTGCCTGGTAATTCACTCCTGCACATATAACACAACTTTATTTCACATAGTTACATGTGTTACTGTACAATATGTAATGTAACATTATATGAAAGGCATGTATGCACACATGCCACATACTATAGTCTGCTACTCTATGTATGCACAGATGTTCATACTCCATAGTATAGTGTATTGTACTGGCTTATGTGCTAATATGGACATTGCACCCTGTAGCTATCACACAGGTGTGGATAATAATCTTACTGCTGTGACACTCCTGCTTAGGTACCTCTGGTGTTTTGCAGTGACAGCAGCCTGTGTCAGGTGAGATTGTTATTATTTACCAGGCTTGATACTGCACGAAACATATTAATTGCATGCTATCTGCCATAACACACGTACACATAATGTATGGTGGTCCTGTTAATGGACACTGGTCAGACCTGCAATGCATCACAGTGTTTACCCATGTGAAACAATTGAAGACTATATGAAACACCTACACTAAACCTTCCAAACTGTCATTGCCAGATGTGTGGACAGCAGTAAATACAATGGTGGAGGTGTGTTCCACTGTAGGGACAGGTACTACATATCAGCATTACACATGCTGGGAATACAAACAGTACTGTACAGAGAGCATATGTGTGCACACACTCTAAATGTGTTGGAGCTGGAGTATGACTGGCCCACAGGATACACCCTTGTGGATTATACCCTTGCTATGAATGTCACACAATGTCATGTGCTATCTGACATGTCCATGACATGTAGTGGGCTGACTGCAACACTGCCCAACTATCCTGCAAAACATGTCTCACATCCCATACATACCACCCTTTGTCGGCATAACCCTGTCCTCAGTGGAGCATATGACATCTATGGGTGTATGTCATATGGGATAACACTGAAATGTGAAATAAGATGGCCATCACAACCATTGGACAGAACATGTGTACACATGGCCATGGAGGATGGCCAGAGACATGAAGCAACACACAGTAGAAGTGATGTACATGTGTGTACACCCTGTTGTACATTGGCTCGACACAATACAGCTATGGTCTTTGTGTAATGGTGATATTGCAGATGTGAAACATCATACAGGCCTGTGCAGAGCTTGTGTCAGCATAACATGAAACCACCACATAACATGTCTTGAAGCATTCACCTATACAGTATCCAAATACATACATGTGTTGCACAACATACACATACAACTACATCAGGCCACAGATACAGTACATTCACCTTGCTGGTATCAGACATCACTGTCATGCCTGCTCCTCATGTGTGTGAAACACACAGATAGCATGTGGGACATAGAATACTGCTAAGTTAGCCATGTGTGGGCATAGTTGCCAGGCATCAGTAATATGGTTGCAGATGTGCAGGGGTGTCATCCGTATACCCTTCTGTGACCTGTGTCACACATTCCACATTAGGGTTTAGTATGTATACACCTCAGTGATGTGGGTCACATTCCACATTACATATGTATTGTATGTGAACATAGTCATGGCTATAAACTGTGTCAGTAGCTCACACTGTATAGCAATTGTGAAGCCACATGATGCCCTGCAATGGCTATGCACATCAGCTCAATGTGCAGTATGTCCCTGCATATTTGTTGGGTGGACAGACAACACTGCATCAGTGGAAGGCCCATGTTAGTATAACACATTCCTGCATTGGGACACCATTACCATACTGTAGCTTGGAAAGGACACCATTGTGTTACACATGTATGCATGTCATTCAACACGTCAGCAGAAGACATGTCATACTGCATGTGGTTGGCAAGGTCATACGCCACACAGCAGGCCGGTGTACTGTAAACCTGTGCTGGTCTGTGGCACCATTGCAAAGTAGGGACAGCCATATCAAACATGTGTGTACAGCCACATGCACGATGTCTAGACTCAGCTCAGGGGTAGGCACAATAATGTTGAACAGACATGCACTGCTTTGGGGAAGATATGCAAGCTAGAGCTCAGGCAATCATAGTATGCAGTTGACATACCCTACTGCTGATGTCCTCACACATAGTGGCGGTGGCCAACACAAAGCATCAGTGGCAGATGTATAAAGATCAGCGATGGTCTGTTAACATGTGGTGTATGTTGCTCACACCATGGCAGTGTGGTGCAATGGTGCAAAGTGCATGCATTGTGTTGCAGGTATGGGGCATAGGCTACTAACACAAATGGTGCAATACAGGTATGTATCCTAACTACCACTATAATTGTGTAAGGTGCATGCCATCTGCTATAACACATGCATGCTGTTGTGTGCAACTCAGGAATGTATGATAATTACAACTATAATTGTCTAAGCTGAAACTATAATTGTCTAAGCTGAATGCCATCTGCCATATCACCTGCATGTAGTGTGTGTCTGTGTGTCTGTGTGTGTCTGTCTATGTGTGTCTGTCTGTTTGTGTGTGTCTGTCTGTCTGTCTGTCTGTTTGTCTGGTATAACTTGTAATGTACAGTTCTTGTCTTCACCTCACAGGTGTTGATGTAGGTGTGTTGTCCTCCTGTGGTCCACTTGATGTTAGTGTCCCCACAGACTCTAGCAGTGATGATGATAGTATGATTGAGGCACAGGCAGGGTTGTCAGGGGCTGAATCTGTGCCACTGGTTGCCAATCCATCTGTCTCCCCCTCATCCTCACACACAGTTCCCCTGCCTACACATACCCCATCACCACTGGCTATAGAGGAAGGACAGTTGGCGGGTGGTAGCATGGAACAGGGAAGTGTGGAGACTATGGAAGGTGTGCCTGCACACCATGATCCCAGTCAACTGACTGCTGATGCCCCACACAGGCATGTGCCCAGCGCTCTTTGTAGGAGGACCACTGGCCCACATGCCCCTGCGAGACAAAGCACATCAGCTGGAGTCACCAGATGCATGTTTCAGGCTGTAATGGAGGCACAGGCACATGCTGAATGGCACAGCAGAGAAGGTCTGAGGCTTCAGAGGGCTGCTGTCCATTCATTAACTGACAACATCCAGGCACTTGCAAAAGCTCACCATCATCTTGCAGATGTTTTGGATAGATGATTGGGTGACATGGTGGGAGTCCTTGACCGTGGCATGTCAATCCTCGAGCGTGGAATGTCTATGCTGAAACATCTGGTGGGAGTGAGGCATTGGGCACATGGACGTAGGTCAGCTACATCACCTGTTGAAGGTCTACATGAACGTGCTACTTTACATGCCCGCTCCCATAGTGGCGGTAGCAGCAGCAGTGCAGCTGGTGCTGTGCAGTCCACACCAGGACACAGCAGGCCATGTGCACGTGGTCCTGGATGGTCCCAACAGGGACACGATTCCAGTGGACATGTATCATCAGACAGTACCCAATCTGGACCTCTCCCTGGTAGTGCCCATGCAACCCCTGGCAGGCACAGGTCACGTGGCCATGGCCAGACACCGTGAACTGTGAAACCTTCCTTGTACAGTCTGCAGCTGTCAATAATACCCCAGTGTAGGCCAGCCACATGCCAGACCTGTGTGCATGTATACACAAACACTGAAAACAAATGTAGGGCACCTCAACACATGCACACACATAACATTCACACACATATCACAGGCCCTAACACACACATGATGTCATCCAATGGCACAGCCTAGGCCTCTGGCAAACATTATCATCCTGTGTATATGATGATGCCTGTGCCACATCCCTGTCATCCACACTATGGGTGCAGGGACATGCTCATATGGTCTGATGCACAGGGTGAACATACTAGGTAGACAATTGTAGATTAATATTGTTGAGTAGTGTTGACAGGCAGCAGACATGCCATGTATTTCAGTTTTAGAATGCATTTTGTATGTTTGACAGTGTGTATCATGAGTAACACTAACAGCTTGTTGATCTTGACGTTCTGCCTTCCTCTTTCAGGTGTAGTTGCATGTGCTGGGGGATGTTGGTGTTTGCGGTTAGTGTCCCATATGTACATGTTGACTACCCAAAGGTCAGTATGACAATACCTGCATGCACTTTGTAGCTTCCACATCACAGTTATATTCTCCCATGTTTCAATTATGTTTACTGTTCTAATGATCCAAGAGCATGATAGCTGTGTAGTAAGCTACTATGTTCAGAGCCTTCACATCCATAGTGGGTGACATCACAGGTATAGTTACCTGGAGCGCGGAGGAGGTAAAAGAGTGGTATGCCGGATGACAAGGGTAAAGGCCAGTGGAAATAGTGGCTTCTCATTGGGAAGCAGTAATACCCACTGCCATGACAGCATGCAAACACAGACACACCCACACACTCAGGGATTCACAGACACAGTAACATGCACTCTGACACACACACACACACACACAGTTGCCAGTGTTTGGATGAGAACCCCTGCCTATGTGCATATCATCATTATAGTATTATGCAATTACAAGATGTGCCACAGAGCTTACACATGTACAGGTAGTTGGAATGGCCTAAGATTGAGGACATCGGCAGGGATACTACAGTGCAGTGAGTGTATGTGGGGAGGGTGGGTCCATCAGTAGGCAATGTAACAACAGGTCAGACCCCAGGGTGTACATGTTAACAGGTGGTTAAAATGCCCATCTACGATTGATGATATCAACAGGGATGCTAAATTGCATTGAGTGGATGGGGGGAGGGGACATTAACATTTCACTATGGTAAAATACAGACTCACTCCATGGACCAGACAGCCACACACACACACACACACACACACACACACACACACACACACACACACACACACACACACACTGTGGCATTCACAAAGATATACACCCATGTCACACACATACAGACACTTTACATGTGTGAGGTTCAACCACCTGCCTATGCCTTTCTTTCTACACTTCACTCTGAACTGGTGTCAACAACAGTGTTCAGGAGAGTGATAACATGTGGGATGTATTCCCAACCATACGTGTCATATATGGACACACACACCCACACGTGCCAGTACTGTGAATCAGACACCTGCCTATCTCACGATAGGTATTACAGAAGTACAGCACTACTTCAGCCGGTACAAAACTTACTGACTCTTTCCTTTGCCAACTGCGCTGATATATGCACAATATATGCACAGGGGAGGTATTACTGTTACAGGTGTCATGAGGTTTGCCTTCAGTGTCACCCTTACAGTATTCTACATTGTCTGTCTCCCACTTTAATTAACAAAACCTGACCTTAGCAGTTACACAGGTTATCATAGGACTGGTTGTTACACACCAGTGAGTTGTCCTCAGTAATCATTCATCTGCAAAGAAGCCCTACCACTTAGTAGTCACATCCAAACATCTGTCCATACCTCATGTACGGCTTACTGTACTTAGACCATATCACCATATACAGTTGGCAATGTTGAGGCTGTATTGCAACAGCATGATGTACTAAGACAACAGTCACCTTCAGACATCAGACACTGCACACACATGGAATCTGCACAAACATCAATACATATACACATTTGCGGTCTACGTCGGTAAGTGTACTAGCAGGTCAAGAGGATACATTCCACACTTTCCCCACAACATGTGTGAAACATAGCAGAGCATTACACCATAATAGATGTTGTATTCATGTACTGGTAGGACACCACCACCTTCACTGAGTAGCCAAATGTACATATATGACAACAGCACATATCAGCGAGACACACACAGCATTATTCCATGTCATGCTCCTACAAACTGTTACTTGACAGTGCCATGGTGAAGCTAGGTGTCAGGGTGTTACTTCTGGGTGTAGGAAATTTGCCTTGGAATGCGGCTATATGGGTAAATGCGACCTAGGTATTATCCACACACATGTGAAACATGGATGCATGTGCTCTGTGTTGAAGGCTTGTCGTTCAGTCATGACAGCCCAGAATGACAGACACTGGACAACCTCATAATAACAGCAGGACATTGGCTCATTGTTTTGGTCTAGCAGTTGCCACTCTTACCATGACATCACTGTGAGTGGCAGTAATGTGCTTGGTAGCAAATGCTTCATGTAAAATGACGGACAGCAGCAGAAATTGTGTATATGACCAATGTGAGATATACTTAGGGTAGCAGTCCTGCTAATAATGACAACTACTAACACAGCCGGGAGAGGTCATCTTGACACCTGCACCTCAGTACCATTACACAATGTGGCTCACACATTATGCTTGCACATGCCACTGTTCCACATATAATGCCACTGTCCACAACCTGCTATCAATGTATGCCTTTCAGGGCAGCGAGGTGTGTGACACATGCTGTAGGTAGCATCCGCCTGTGTGATCCAGGTAACCTATTGTCTGTCATGTCCACACATGCATGAATGGGTATACTTAACATATATATGTCAGTATTTCATGTACATGTATGCATGTGTATCACAGAGCACAGACACAGATATATAATTTACGGGCCACATACAGGTATCAGGTAGTAAACCAGTGTGATGTGTGTATATACTGACAGGTAAGATGTACATAGCTATAAACTTGTGTGTTTACAATAGGAGTCCATTACAATGTATTCTGTACATGTAAGTGCATGAGCATGCATACTGTGGCCTTCTGTGGTTAGAATCGGAGTGCATCCCAAACAGCCCTGTGCTACTAAGTGTATGAGTGTACCCACTGCCACCTTGTGTAATTTGAGTCAGTGCATCCAACAAGCCCTTTGTTATTAAGTGTATGAGCATGCCCAGTATAACCTTGTGTAGTTGTAGTCATAGTGCATCCCAAATGGCCCTGTGCTACTAAGTGTATGAGCATGCCCACTGTAACCCTGTATAGTGATAGTAGTTGTCCATTCCACAGATGGCCATACTCCATTTCAGGTTCCTGTTGTACTACAACTATACCTCTCAGGCCTACCTGCAGATGATGTGTCTTGTTTGTGCATACAGGTTGTAATGTTGTAACCATTAAATGTTGTGTGGTTGTAACCACACCTTTCAGCCACCTAACCTGGACCGAAAGACTAAAGGTGGAGGCGTGTCCATATTCATTAAGGATATCCACACTTCCAGGCTAGTTGCTCAGCATAATGCATCCGAGATTATCCAAGTGCAACTAACTCTGAGCAAGACTGCAATCCAAACTGTAGCTTGCTACAGATCCCCCACCATGCCCCAGGATTTCCACTCCTCATTTCTTGATACACTGGAAAATATTAGGGTACAACCTAACACCCTAATAATGTGCAATTTCAACTATCCCACCATTAACTGGGAAAACTACTCATGTACCAACTCTTGTGCTCAACGTTTTCTGGAATTTATAAATTCCAATGCCTTGGATCAACTTATCCACACCCCCACCAGGGACAGCAATATCCTAGATCTGGTTATTGCCAACACGGGCAACTGGTGCTCCACACCAGAGGTCAATTCTTCATTGGTCAGATCTGACCACAAGCTAATCACCCTAGACATCCACATCCCTCCCCCACCCCCCATTAGGGAAACCACAGTAAAAAAAAATTCTCCAAAGGCAACTTCATGCTTCTTAAGACAGAAGTGGCAAACTTCATGACACCCATGCTGATGGACAATAGAGATATGACTGCTGAATCCTACACAAATGCACTTTATAAGCACTTACACGAGTGCATGGCTTGTGCAGTCCCTAACAGAACCAAGATGATATCCTCTGAATAAAGGAAGCCAATCTGGTGGTCCCCTGCCATAAACAAACTCTACAACAGAAGAAAAAACTGTTGCAGAAAAGAGTAAAATCCCATGATTGGAGAAACTCCCTGGTCAGCCTCAGTAAGAAGCTGAGATCCCTCATAAAATCCTCCAAAGCTAGTTACGAAAAAAAAATCGCCACTGACTCTAAAGATAACCACAAGCATTCTATAGCTATGTCAAGAATCTCAATGGCAACACTGAGATCTGCTCTGAGTTACAGCACAATGGCACTAAATATACAGAACCAACTGATATTGCCAACATCCAGGCAGATAGGTTCAGTGCTAACTTTACCCCCCTGTCATCCCCTAAAGGGCCCATCTCTATACCAGAAGAATGCAAAGTTCTTGTAATCACGGCTGCACAGGTAAAAAACACACTATCCAAAGCCAAGAACACAGCATCCATGGGACCTGACAAAATCCCAGGCTGTATTCTACATGAACTACAGAACGAACTGGAACCCCACCTAAGTACCATGTTCAATCATAGCCTCACCACAGGCTATGTGCCCACTGAATGGTGCACAGCGATGGTTATCCCACTCCACAAAGGGAGAGCCACCACAGACCCTGGAAACTACCGCCTGGTCTGCAAGGCTATGGAATGTATCATCATGGAATTTATAAACAATGACATTGGTAATCTCCAAACTCAGGACACCACCCAGTTCAGGTTTGTAAAAGGCAGATCATGTCTCCTAAACCTGATAGACTTCTTTGAAGCAGTCACCAAAGCCGTAGATGAGGGTAAGGTGGTTCACACAGCCTATCTAGATCTCACCAAGGCTTTCGACACCATCCCCCACTCTGGAATTATAGATAAACTCACTAAACTAGGTATAAATCCCTATGTCACAAGATGGGTTGCCAGCTGGCTCACTGACAGAACCCACACTGTGAAAATAGCAGACTCCAAATCCAACTTCAGACCAGTGACAAGTGGAGTACCACAGGGTTCAGTTCTGAGTCTTCTCCTGTTTGGTATCTACTTCTCTGAAGTACAGGCTAACACAGAATGTCTTTGGCTAACGAAGTTTGCAGATGACTGCAAGCTAGGAGCCATAATCAAAATTCCAAAAGATGTGGTCATCCTACAAAAGGGCCTCACTGAGACAGATGCCTGGTGTCAAAACCATGGCCTCAAGCTCAGTGCCAAAAAGTGCATTGTCATCCCTTTTGGTAAAACTCTGTACCCATGAACTATCACATAGGTGGTAGTCTACTTAACACCGAAAGTGTGATAAGAGACCTTGGGACACAGGTGGACAGTAGTCTCTCCTTTGATAATCACTTCGCCACAGTAGTCAGGAAATATGTGGCATACCTCATCACAAAAGGTTTCTCATCCAGGAAAAAAGAAGTCATTGTTCCCCTCTACTCGTCACTCATTAGACCCATTATAGAGTACAATGCCCCTTTTGGTATGCACCTCACAAGACATCTACAGCAACTGGAAAGGCCGCAGAAATACCTCACAAAGAGGATTACTGGCCTCAAACAGGTGCCCTACGCAGACCGTCTCAAAAAGCTGCAGCTTTACTCCGTCACATATCGCCTACTCAGAGGCGATCTCTGCCTAACACACAAAGCTATGTCAAACCCAGAGCTTTTAGACATGCTCCACTTAAAGAAATCCCAATCCCTACGAGCTACATGCTCTAGGGACCTAAACCTTGTCACCACAATAAACAGAACACCTCTCTCTTCTCCCCTTCCCACTGCAAGTAATCGTCCCTGTGATGTCACTCAGCACAGAAGTGGAATCAGAGTAAGTGTAATTGTATATTTTCTGTGGCACATAACCCAATTGCATACCACTGTACTAGTTACCTTTACATAGGCAAGAAGTGTATGCACAATACTGGCAAGTGTGTGCGTGTTTGTGTGTGTGACTACCCTGTAGCCAGGCATACACATGTGTAATGTCTTTTAGCACACCATGGTAGCCATCTGTGGTGACCGCTGTCTACAAAGTATTACATAGTTAAGAATGGTAAAGAATGCACAGTCAAGCATGACTACAGTTGGGTATGTTATTTTCCTGTGCCACTGTCGAGCAGTGACACAGAAGTTGTCACTGGGGTGTAAGTCCATACCCATCATTCCCCCACCCTAACTCCACAATCCTCTGTGTAGATTACATTAGCCATTATTCCCCACCCCAAAGTGAACTGCTTAAGATTTAAATATTATAACACAAGAGATGCCTCTGTTTTGTGTACACGTCAGTTCCTTTGGAACCCTTCTGTGTCACAAAGGGTGTTCAGATGTGTATATCTATATATATATATATATATATATATATATATATATATATATATATATATATATATATATATATATATATATATGTATATATATATATATATATGGTTATAGCTGTGTCTGTGTATATGTATATATATATATATATATATATATATATATATGTGTGTGTGTGTGTGTGTGTGTGTGTGTGTGTGTGTGTGTACACATCATGTAGGTGCATATATATATATATATATATATATATATATATATATATATATATATATGTAGTTATGACAGTTGTACAGATGTAGACTTGTCTTTGTTGTTTCACAGAGGACAGTACATTCAAGGGTACTGTACATATGTACACAAAGTGACTGTCCCATTTGTTTTCAGTACTGTGGAATACCTGTAGTAAGATGTGCATTATAGACTCCATGCAATATGTATACAACCCAGCTGGCTTAGTGGTATGTCCATTGACCTCGGTGTTCATGGTCCAGGGTTCAAGACCTGCAAGCCTTGTTGATACTATCAATTAGGACTGCATAAAACAGTTTTAAGCAGGTGTAAATGTGTTTTTGTGACAGTAAGTAGCGGGTACACACATGTAACAGACATGTACAACTCGCAGTACACTTGAAATGCCCTTTTTGGCAATCCTGCTGATGTCAACCACCTACGAATACACCTCTGTGACGACTGTAATCCAGTAATCTCCATGGCGCATGCTGTAACTGCGTAATGCTGTAGTGTGCTAAACTATTTTGGTAGGTGTTCTAATCCCAGACAGGTCAACTGTGTGTCTGTGTCTGCCTGCTTGCCTGTGAAAAAAATGATGCTTTTAGAGTATGCACACTCTTTACAATTCACGTACCCACCTTTGGCAATCCTGCTGATGTCACCAACCTAGAAATACACCTCTGGGACTACTGTAACCCAGTATTCTCTGTAGAGCATGCTGTAACTGTGTATTGCTGTAGTGTGATAAACTAGTTAGGTAGGAGTTCTATTCCAAGAAAGGCCAACTGTGTGTATATCTGTCTACCCGAGAAAGTAACAATGCCTTTTAGAGTATGCACACTCTTGACAATTCACATAACAACCTTTGGCAATCCTGCTGATGTCACCCACCTAGAAATACACCTCAGGGACTTCTGTAACCCAGTAATCTCCGTACTGTGTGCTGTAACTGCATAATTCTGTAGTGTGATAAACTAGTTAGGTAGGGGTTCTATTCCATGACAGACCAACTGTGTGTGTGTGTCTCTGTCTGGCTGAGAAAGGAACAGTGCTTTTTTGAGTATGCACACTCTTTAAAATTCACATAACCACCTTTGGCAGTCCTGCTGTTGTCACCAACCTAGTAATACACCTCTGGGACTGCTGTAACCCAGTAATCTCTGTAGCGCATGCTGTAATTGCGTAATGCTGTAGTGTAATACACTACATAGGTAGGGGTTCTATTCCAAGTCATGCCAGGTGTGTGTGTGTGTGTTTGACAGTCAAAGCCTGTGTGGAGGTGGCTGTGAGTATCTAAGCACTGGACATGGTGGGGAGCAGAATTTGTAGTTTTCCTATATGGTGTCCGTATTATATGTCATAATGTCCACCTCCTGAGGAGTACAGATGTCAGTCAGCCAAGGGACTGTGTTGGCAAGCCATACCCCAACATCTGGCAAAAGGCATAGTGAACAAAGTATGCAACCCTACTATTACCCGGAATACGTTCTGAACCCATGTGCCATACACAAACACACTTGCCTAGAATATCCCACTATGTTGCTAGTACCTTGCACATTGATGACAGATAGTACGCATGGTGTGATTGAAGTGGGCTGCAGAGGGCATGGTACCCTGTACAGCAGTACAATAGGCACATAAATGCGGACAATGTGCCTTCACTATGTTCCCCACTGGATGCCTGCAACATATGTGGTGCCATCAAATGTGATCCACAGAGGCCATACAATGCCTTACACATGTGCCCTGTATGGACTGATGCCACTGACACCAGGGAATACCTGTATCATGCTATCAGTGCAGGTGCAGGGTCAACCTGCTGTCTATAAGCAGGTCCTGCCACACCAGGCCAGTACTGGCATATCTGAGGATAACAGTCTGTGTACACAACATGTGCCAGCCAAGCCAGGTACACTTGTACATGTCACTGCAAATTGTTGTGGGACGTGCACATCCCAGGCATTGTCCATGTCAAGGACTATCAAACACAGACATGGCATGCATTGCAAAGCTATGGCCATACACAATGGTAAACAGGATGTCAGGGCTGTTCATACAATACTCATCTGTGTGGGACATTGCAAACTCTACATGCCTGTACCACACTGCACACCATTGTCGGGTGGTGTGATGCCAAGGATTACCCCTCACCCAGCCTTGTACAGCCATCTTGCACTGCCAACCACTACACACCCATGAAGCAATGCACACATGCATGTCAGTACTGGCACCTTGTGTCTGCATGTGGGGTATGATGCTCCCAACCACAGTCACGCCCAGTATAACCCCCATTGGCATAAAGACTGATGTCAAACACGTTCACATGCCCTAGCCCATAGAACCTCCGTATATCCCCTGTGGTGCATGTAGTACCTGTGCATTACTGTAGTGTGGCAAACTAAGTAGTTAGGAAGTGTATTTGTGAGCCTGGCAAAGTGTGTCAATGTGAGTCCATTAGAGAGTGTGGTTGTGTTGACATTGACATCCGTTCATGTGGACAGCCATGTGTGCTACACCTAATGTCTGTCTACTATATCTCTGTTGCAGATGTCGTTCACCAGCACACATATATGTTCTTACAGCACACCAACATGTCAGCTTTGTGGCACATGGAGTAACTGCATGCACTTGTAATAGTAATGGCTAGTCACTCAGGGGTTTGAACCCCTGTACTTGTAGGTGTGTGACAGATGATGCTTAGGTTTTAGTCTCCAAGCCCTTCTCTGATGTACTTTGCCTCTGTCTGTCCCTCCCACACACTCTCTGGTGGATGTGGAGTTGTACACCTGCTCAGCAGGAGCTTGTGTTTTGTAAATAATGGTCATGATCAGGTTATGGCCTCTGCACCTATTGGAGTCCTCCTCTAGCTGATTGCATGTGGAACAGCTGTGATGATGTTCCCATAGCCAATCACATGGAAACACAGTACAATATCTAGGAACATCATGTTGGTGTTTGCCCATGACAGTCACTGTGAGTCGTACCTGGATCTGGTGTTTGGTAAACAGCATCACAGATGATATCTGGATGTTCTTCAAACAATATACACAGTGGGAAATAGCCTAAAGACTGGAGGGTGATGTGTTAGATATGACTACATGTAAGTGTAGCTATGCTTCATTGAGACTACTGCCTGTTTAACAAGTTGTGTGTGGTAATGGCTATTCTGCATGTTTTAAAACTGACAAGATAGTGCTCTGTTCATGAGGCACCCCCATCTGTAGGGCCATCTGTGGACTGGTCAGTGTGTGGAACCATTTGTTTCCTGTGTTACTCACTGAACACACATCTGTGAACTGCAGGAGCATAGTGTGAGGATCGCAGTCAGTACATGGTGATAGTGATGAGTTACTGCCATCACATCCCTGACTGGACATGTGTCACATGAAACAGTGGTATGACAGACACCATCTGGGGTTTTCAGTGACATGCCAATAATGGGCCACTGTTCATAGCTGCAGTCACAAGTCTTCTACACTTTGTACAGATGTTATGCAGTATATATGCATGTGTTGTGCTCTGTCTGCAAATGTATACTATCTGTTGTGTTGGGTTGATGGTCATATCTATGCATACTGTTATAAGTAATGCTGAATGTTGTTGACTATTACTAAGCCATATCTGTGTTTAAACTGCACCACCATAGGCTGTATGGGTTTGGAGGTCCCAGCAGAACCTCCTGTCCCACTTCAGCTGGCCATGGCACCAGGCACCAGCACATCTGAGGCCCACCCTTGGGCCTCCACCTCTGTTGGCTCTGCACCACCTTCTGGGGGAACCGCCACTGAGGATGGGGCTTATCCCCCCCTGGGAGCAGGTCCAGACAGGAACATGTCTGCTGTCATACAGTCCCAGACATGGGGCATAGGGGGCTCAATAAGGGGTTTTGAGGCCAGATAAGCCAGCTCGAGTGCAGAGTGTCACATTTACAGGGTGAGTCTGCCCCTCCTAGACAGCCCCCAGCACTGCCACCTTTGCGGCTGTTTTGGTGGTGTGGTGGCTGCCCATGGCTGGGGACCTCCATCCCACTGTTTCCATCTGGGGACTCATGGGCTTGTGACTGCCAAACACCCCTTCCCATCCAAGGTGTATCCCCCCACATGTGTCATATACTGACCCTGTATGCTGTCTTGTCTGTCATCCTACCCAACCTATCTTCCACGAGCATACCTACTCTCCTTCCCCCACATCCTACTCTCACCCTATGGAAACAAAAGGCCAATCGGTTCCTAGAACAAAATTTGCCCCATACATAGCTGTCCATTTCACATGTGTTCACTGGACACATGTAACCCTTTTAATATGCATCACAACATACTCCAGTTGTCCTCACCCCTGTCTCTCAGGCACACAATCCTGGTATGCACTTGACTCCTAAAGGTTCCAGGTACATGTGATGTAGACGACCCCATTGTACACACAACACTACCGGTCCCTCTATGGTTACCCCATTTACCTTTTTCATGATAATGATGTCGCGCACAGCACCTTGCAAGAGTACTGTTCTCACATAATGATTGGACAGGAACTGTTGTGTTAATGTAAATAAAATGCACAGAGTGACGTATTTGGCCAATGTACATATGTTTACATGTATTAATGACACATGTCTGTCTGAGGGAGTCTTAATATTACATAGGACAACAGCACTACATAATACAGGCGTTGCTGGTGTTTCCCTTTTCATTCCTTTGTAATACTTTGTTGTCACATGGGATGTTCTTGATATATCTATATATATATATGTATGTATCTATATCTGGACATAAACACACACACATACATCTACATGATGGAATATATTTCCTATACTGTTGAATGACTGCGCTGGATGATACGTTTGTGAGAAGATCCGATGTCTGTATATCTGCCATGGCTTAGTGGTAAATCACAATAGCTGTGTGTGCAAGGTCCTGGTTTCGAACCTTGCAGAGGCCGTTTATTTTGTTGCTGGGCAGAACAAGGCCATTGGATACGGAGTGATTAAGGCACATTAAAGCAGTTGTGAGAGGGTGTGCATGGGTTTGCATGGAGCTAAGCAAAGCTAACCTCCGGTTACAGTTTCTTACACTCAGATAGCCTCTACATTGCTTCACCAGTGTAATACTCGCATACTGGCGGCCAAACAGGCTTACACCCGCTTGCTCCCGCACTTGCAAATGCACTGCATTTGGTGTTTGCATCTGACACTCACACCCCTGGGTGGGAGTGAGGACTACGATATTACCTTGTGATGCCTATTACATCGGATTACATGCCTACAGTATCAGGAATGGCTGCCCATTAGGCGAAAGCATGCCTTTCGATCGTACGAAATCCGCGGCCTGTCCAGAGTTTGATTCATATTATTGGAGTGTTCCTCTTACAATCTGCACCTGTCTGGCTAATACATGGGAAATGACACTCTTCAATACAAACAAGTAATTGGGTTTTAGAAGCCACATCCTTCAGCCGAGTCATGCTACTGCATACCTAATATTCTATCATCTTTCTAAGGTTGTCAGTGGAATATGTGCTTTCTGTCCCTATCAGACCGCTCCTATGATTGGGGAAAAATACAAACTGAATTAGGGACATGTCATAACAGCATCAGGGACACATTTAAATTCTTAGTGCTATTAACCTGACACATTGACAGACTCAGAGCATATGAATTCATACACATTTTCTGAGGTAAATGATGTTTACAACTCTTAATTGTTGGCATTATTCATTACGTGTAATTCACCACCTTTCCTCCAAAAGTCACTAGTTTTAGGAGGAATTAAGTGGGACAGAGTTAGAAATTGAGTCAAAATCAGGGACGTCCCTGGCAATTGGGGACAGTTCAGAGGTATGGTCCCTATTTGTTCCCCCAATGGTTTGTGTCTTGTCCAGTGGATTTGCTCTTAGGGGTTGAGAGGTATGGGCATCAGCTATGCCCATTTCGGAATATTACTTACATCCCAGGGGCAGTCATAATATGACTGCACTAGCCAACACCTGCACGCCTAGGCCCATAATTGCATACCCATAGTTCCCCCACCTGCCCCTCCTCTACAGCACTCAACCTTACTGTGGGTGTAGGTGGGGTATAAACACACCACTGCACACTGCCCACTCTCCCCATGTCGGGACACATGTCATACATTGTGTCGACCCATGGGTTATCAGGCTTGCACAACCTACTGGTCCATGTACATCTAGAGCCAGGTTTGATGAATCATTACTGGGACTGACTCCAATGATCATTAATTTTTAGGTGTCCCACAAGGGACATCAATGTCTATGTTTCAAGATTAGACCTGACAGGTCTCTCCCACTGGTAGTATCCTGCTGGTGGTCTGGGAAGCAGTGGTGTGTTTACTTTTATTGTGTGTCTGTATGTCTCACCGGCCTAGCTGGGGGGTAGGGGGTTGATGCCACGTGTTACACGTTTGTTTATTGGACCCCTCACCCCCATATGCACGGCCTGTGAACATATGTAACTCGTAACTGCTGTATAGTATCCTAGCTATATATATATATATATATATATATATAGATATATATATACACACATTCCTATATACAGATATATCTGTATATGTATGCATACATGTATATATTTATATATTGCTGTCTATATATATATATATATATATATATATATATATATATATATATATATATATATATATATATATAAAACAATATATGGGTCTTTGGGTGTCTGCATATGTATATATTTATATGTGGGTATGTATATGTATTCTGTCTCTGTATGTATACATTTGTACTACGGAGAGGGAGAGGCTTATCTCTATGTCACTATGGGTAGATATGCACACACATACCTCTACATATATACATCAACATCTGGTTATTCCGTTCCTTGCCATATAGATTACACTTTGCTGCAGTGGGACTCATAGTGGGTGTGGCTGCTCATTGGGCGACGCCTCTGCCCAATGAACACATTTGCTTACATCCCTGTGGCTGTCCATATAGGCCCACATCAGCCAACACCTGCACACCTAGACCCATAAGTAGCTACCCATAGTTCCCCCACCCGCACCTCCTCTACAGCACCCATCTTTACTCTGGGCCCTGGTCGGTTCTGGACACACCACTAGATGCTGCCCACTCTCCGCTTCACGGGACCCATTTCATACAATTGTCTCGACCCAAGGGTCATCAGGCTTTCCCACCCTTGTATTCCAGGTATACACCCCAGCTAGAATGTTTGGTTTATCACCGTCTTTTGGTCTTGCCAATTTTTGGGGTGTCCCGCAAGGGACGCTCCTGTCTGTGTTCCAAGATTAGAATTCACGGGTGCACTGTGTACCCCCCCCCCCGGTTGTATCCTGCCTGTGGTCTGGGGAGCAGTGGACTCCTTGTATTGTTTGTATGTATGTTTCCCGTATCCGTCTAGGGGCGGTGAAGGTCATGCTACGTGTTTTATGTTTCTTCCTTGGGCCCCTCACTTCCATTGGCATAGCCTGTGGACATATGTCATTCTTGCGTGCTGTTTCATATCATAGCTGTATTTCTGTGTATATCTACACACACACCCACACACACACACACACACACACACACACACACACACACACACACACATATATATATATATATATATATATATAGATATATATATATATATATATCTAGATATATATATGTATATGTCTGTAACTATATATATATATATATATATGTCTATACATATATGTATATATATATATATATATATATATATATATATATATATATATATATATATATATATATATATATATATATAAATAAAATTTATACATATGTATGTATATATATATATATATATATATATATATATATATAAAATATATATATATATATATATATATATATATATATATATATATGTGTGTGTGTGTGTGTGTGTGTGTGTGTGTCTGTAAAGCAATGCATACCCCGTGCAAACGCACTTACACATGCTTACTGGTGTTTATATATGCTTAAACCTGCTTACTAGTGCCTTATTCATTATGATACTGAAACTTCGCTCCAGTTAACTTTTAATTGTTATTTTGCAGGTTATACAGTGGACAGATGTCGCAATATGTTCATGTACAGGTTACCGATGGTAAATGGTATGTGATGCAGTGGGATTTGGAACGGGAATGTCTGCTCATTAGGCGGCTGCTCTAACCAATACACATTTGCTGTGCTGCTTCATTTGCATATATACCCATATACCCATGGCTCCTGGTTCCCCAAACACCCACCCCAATGCCTCCCTAACACTGCAGTCATCCATTCTCCAGTTAGATTCGTGGTGTATCCGCACCACTACACATTGGCCACTCCCTACTCCTGTAGACCCATCCCTTTGGTTGACTCACTCCACGTATCCTCAGAACTCCCAAACGTTTAGTCCACAAACATTGGTGGCATGAACGACCAAAAGGACACTATTATCGATTTTTGGGTTGCCACACATGGGACACGCATGTGTTTATGTCAAGATTAGACTCTATACTTCTTTACATCCTTACTCCTGTTAACATGACACTACAATAAATTAATAAGTATGACTATGTGGTAAAGCACACATTACACATGAGAGCCTAATTTTGTACGTGTTCGGCGTATTTCTTTTACAAATAGACCGGTTTAGTAATTGGCATTGCCGTAGCAGGCATATCATAGGAATGATTCCATGTGTGGGAAAGTCCTCACATTTGATTTTTTTCAGCACAGCACTGACTTTGGATATTATAAACACTTTTGCGTTTTAGCAGTTTCATCCTTTCCTTCTTATGCACAACCTATTATTCTATCTACTGTCGAGGTTTGTAAGGGCACATTCATGTTATTTATGTCTGCAAATGGAATG
Organism: Protopterus annectens; assembly: GCF_019279795.1. Classification (NCBI taxonomy): domain Eukaryota; kingdom Metazoa; phylum Chordata; order Ceratodontiformes; family Protopteridae; genus Protopterus; species Protopterus annectens. Next base: position 1,326,847,743 of record NC_056739.1, on the reverse strand, counting down.
AATGTGTTACAGAGAATGTACTTCTACATATTGATGTCTGCATGTGTGTGTATGCATATATACTTATAACGAACTCGCTGACCTCCACAGGGCGGTCCAATTAGAACCAGCCTATCCAACCCTGGCATGCCTGGCTCCATAATTTCATACCCATAGTTCCACCACCCCACCCGAGTTCAACATACATGCATACCATCCATTGTCCAGTTGTTATCACAGCCATGACACACCTCCACACATTGCCCTCTCCTGAGCTTTAGGGGCCCTACACGTATGTTGTCCCAACCCATGTATTCTCAGGCTCTCCCACCATTTAGTCCTTGAACATACCTGCCCTTGCTTGTGTAATGGTCGGATGGCCAAATAGCCTATCAGTTTTTGGGTAGTCCCACCAGGGACTACCCTCTATGTGTAAAGTAGACTCAGCAGATCAACAGTTTTACTCCCATTGGTAATATCCTGCCTGTGGTGTGAGTAGCAGTGCTTTGCTCATTCCTGCCCAGCTTGATTTGATATACGCTGACAGTGCTATATAATACTGGGTTGCTGTTGATCCCCTTCTCATTCCTTTTGTATGCTTTATTGTTACGTCGTTCTTTCTTCATAGATATATATATATATATATATATATATATATATATATATATATATATATATATGTATATATATTATATATCTGTACATACTTATATACATTTCCTATGCTGGGCACTGCTTAGATCCACGCAAGCGCACTCAGACTTGCTTACTGGTACTTATATGTGTTTACTGCTGCTTATTTGTGCTTAGACCTGCTTACTAGTGCCTTATTCATTATGACAGTGCCACTTTGCTTGAATGCTATTTAAGTTAAATATCTCATGAGATACTCATGTCAGTTTTACAGCAAAATGACATTCATTCCCCATGGAAAATGATATATGCTATTGTTGGGCTTGAACCGTGAATGCCTGTTTGTTAGGCAGATGCTCTAAACAGTACACTATTGACATTTACATTGATTCCGCATGTTTTTCTCTATTTGACTGAATTTGATGTGTAAGCCATGCTTGGTGGAGGGCAACGATGTCCAAGCGCACTGTGCCTTGCTTGCACCTTCGATACTGCAGCAATTCAAATGTATAATAGTGACACGGGGAATCTAATTGTGAAAGTTCTAGGGACAGGGCTCAACATTCCACTACGTGCTTGTGTGTTTACTACTTCAATTTTATTTCAATGTTCGTGGACACTCTTGTATGCTTAGCATACATTTCGGTATCCACGGACACTGACTTACTGACTTACTATTAGAGACAGGCTCTACTAGTAGGCATAGTAGGTTTTGCAACTCCTAAAAATGGAGAACATCGATATCTGTGCAGTAACTGAGACCTGGTTCAAGGCTCCAGAGCGCACCCCTGCAATACCAGGCTACAACTCTTACCACACTTTTCGGCCACCAAACCAGGACTGAAACACTAAAGGTGGAGGAGTGTCAATATTCACCAAGGATATTCACACCACCAGGCTAGTTGCCCAACACAATGCATCTGAAATACTCCAGGTGCAACTAACACTAGGTAAGACTGCAATCAAAATTGTAGCTTGCTACAGATCCCCCACCATACCCCAAGATTCTCACTACACCTTTATAAACATACTGGAAAATATTAAGATAGAACCAAACACCCTAATACTGGGTGATTTTAACTACCCTGCCATTAACTGGGAAAACTACTCATGTACCAACACCTTTGCCCAGTGGTTCTTGGAATTCATAAATTCCAACGACCTGGATCAACTAATCCATAGTCCCACCAGGAGCTCCAATATCCTAGACCTGGTCATTACCAACATGGGAAATCGATGCTCCACACCTATGGTCACCCCCTCGTTAGTCAGGTCTGACCATAAGCTAATCACCCTTAACATCCACATCCCACCCCTACCCCCCAGTAAGGAAACCTCCATAAAAAACTTCTCCAAAGCCAACTTCATGCTACTCAAGTCAGAAGTGACAAACGTCATGACACGCATGCAGACGGGAACTGAAAGTTCAACTGCTCAATCCTACACTAAGGCACTGTATGAGCACATCCACTCATGCATGAATCGTGCCATCCCAAATAGAACCAAGATGCTCTCATCCAAAAAAAGGAAGCCAATCTGGTGGTCCCCTGCCATAAACAAACTTTACAACAAAAGGAAGAAACTGTTGCAGAAAAGAGGAAAATCCCAGGATGCAAAAAATTCCCTTACCAGCCTCAGTAAGAAACTGAGATCCCTCATAAAATCCTCCAAAGCTAGTTACGAAAATAAAATTGCCAAAGATTCCAAAGCCACAAGGCATTCTATAACTATGTCAAGAATCTAAATGGCAATGCTCAGATCTGCTCTGAGCTAAAACAGAATGGCATTAAATATACTAATCCCAAGGATATTGCCAATATCCTGGCAGATCGATTCAGTGCCAACTTCACCCCCCTCTCACCTCCTAAATGGCCCATCTCAATACCAGAAGGTTGCCAAATTATGATAATAATGGCCACACAGGTAAAAAATGCACTCTCCAAAGCTAAGAATACAGCATCCATGGGACCAGATGACATCCCGGGCCGTGTACTACATGAACTACAATATGAACTGGCACCTCACCTAAGTGTCATGTTTAATCATAGCCTCACCTCAGGTTTTGTGCCCACTGAGTGGCGTAGACCTACAGTTATCCCACTCCACAAGGGAGGATCCACCTTGGATCCCGGAAACTACTGTCCCATCAGTCTGACAAGCCTTATCTGCAAGGCCATGGAGCGTATTATCATGGAACTTATAAAGAAAGACATTGGCAACCTTCAAGCACTGGACCCCACCCAGTTTGGGTTCATGAAGGGCCGATCTTGTCTCCTGAACCTGATTGACTTCTTCGAATCAGTCTCCAGAGCCATGGACAAGGGTAAGGTAGTCCACACAGCCTATCTAGACCTTGCCAAGGCCTTTGACATCATCCCCCACTCTGGAATCATAGATAAACTTACTAAGCTGGGCATTAATCTCTACGTCACCCAATGGGTTGCTAACTGGCTTACTGATAGAACCCACACTGTAAAAGTAGCCGACTCCAAATCCAGCTCCAGACAAGTGACAAGTAGAGTACCTCAGGGTTCAGTCCTGGGACCGCTCTTGTTTGGCATCTACTTCTCTGAAGTACAGGCCAACACTAAGGGACTCTGGCTAACAAAGTTTGCAGATGACTGCAAACTGGGAGCCATTATTGAATCCCCAAATGATGTGGATACTCTACAAAAGGGCCTTACAGAAACAGATGCTTGGTGCCAGAGCCATGGGCTCAAGCTCAATGCCAAGAAATGTATAATTATCCCCTTTGGGAAAAAACATGTATCTGTGAATTACCATATAGGTGGCAGTACACTAAACACCGAAAGTGTGATAAGAGACTTAGGGACACAGGTGGACAGTGGTCTCACCTTTGATAACCACATCGCCACAACAGTCAGGAAATCCTTCTATGTGGCACACCTCATCACTAAGGGCTTTTCTTCCAGAAAAAGGGAGGTCATTGTCTCAGTGTACTCATCCCTCATTAGACCCATTATAGAATACAATGCCCTGTTTAGTATGTACCTCTCAAGACATCTGCAACAACTGGAAAGGCCGCAGAAATACCTCACTAAAAGAATCACAGGCCTAAAGCAGATGCCCTATGCTGACCTCCTTAAAAAACTCCAGCTATACTCTGTCGCATATCGTCTACTCGGAGGCGATATCTGCTTAACATACAAGGCCATGTCAAACCCAGAGCTGTTGGACATGCTACACTTAAAGAAATCCCAATCCCTCAGAGCCACACGCTCCAGGGATCTAAACCTTGTCATCACAATAAACAAAACATGCTGGAGGCATAGGTTCCTGATCCAGAGACTCCCCAGACTCTGGAATAGACTGCCCATACATGTCAAGCAGAATGCCTCTTTGGCACTCTTTAAAAGGAACCTTGGCGATTGGATGGGAGAAAGGAAATTCACCCCAGGGATCACGTCAGTCACCCTGCTAGACAGGGGTCCAGGGAAGTAAATAGTGTGGGAAGAAATAGCCAGGGAATTGTTATGGCTAGGCTTGTATAGGCCCTAGGGCTGATAGCTTAGTACCAACCTATGAATCTATTTACGCCTTCGTAGAGCACTTGTACACGACCCCTGCACTCACACACATTTCCAGTGCATGTCGACGGTGGGGCAGCGCACCCTCTTACATATTCATATGGTGCTGCTGCACCATCTGTAGTGAGGACACTTGGTGCAAGGTTAAAACCATCCTTGCGCCGAGCTTCTTGAATCCCGGGGATTGTGTATTAGTATTTAAAAAGATGATGTGATGGACGATAGAGAACTGAGGATGCAACCAGGAACAATAATGAGGAAGTGTTGACAGGTTATGTGATGGTTTATCTAATATTTGCAGTTAGCTGTTGTTGCATATTCAGCTTAGACAGAGCTGACAGGTATTAATGAGAGCTGTAACATATGGAGATGGATAGGGAATGATAGGTTTGGTAAGCTGGAGGGAGCATGCCAAATCACAAGTGAAAAGCTGAGGAAGAAATCTGAGATTATGCAAAAAGCTGTAACTTGGAGTAGATGTCATGGATCACTGATGCTGTCCAAGGCAATGCCCAAGGGATTGTTTGGCTTGGCTCTAATGAAGATCAAATTGGATATGCAGAGAACAGTGATAGGGAAAAGGTATATACAAGGATGAGGTAAAAATATAAGCATAATAAAGTAGAGTACAGGGTCCCTAAATAATTGGGTTAAATGTGAAGTTTTACGTAGGCTGAAGAGGTTGTGCTTAGAGGTGGCCTCACTGTCAGACATAAACCAGATCCCTGGTATAGTTAACAGATTAAATAGGAATTGAATAGAAGTAATAAGATATGATAGTTTTAGGGGTATACAAGGTGGGTCTCATTCTGCTGAAGATAGTTGCTAAAATAGGATGGTTAAGCAGAAGCTGAAAGGATTAATTGGTTTTAATAAAGTGCTGTATTGAAGAAGGCTGGGCTATTATGGCTACAATTTATTGATCCGGTGAGGACAATAATCTAATGTTTAGGAAGAATTTCAAGCACCTGATGGACTTAGTGCATGGTGGAAAGACAGTGGTGCTAGCTGTGGGAGGTTTAGCATTATTTTGTCACTGTATCTGAAAAGAATCTCACAGGTAGGAATTTTATAAGGCATATTAGGAAGTGCTGAGGGCACATGACCACACTTTGTAAGACTTGTAACTTTTAACCACTAAAAAGTAGTAATTAAGTAACTATCTGAAATACGAATCAGTCACACATAAGTGAAAACTAAATAAATGACTACAGCACAGTTGCCAGTTAAGTAATCAAATTCAGAGATCTGACAAGCTTAGAATAAATTTTGCAGTAGGGTACTCCCCATTACTCTTCCCCCATGAGTGGAGTCGGTTCACACATATTTCACTATTATTTATATTAACTTTGAAGTTTCACTAACTTAGAAGAGGAATAAATACTTAATATTTTCCATCAGACTAAAGTACTTCCTTTATACTGAGGTGGTGTGACCTCTGAGCTTGTGTATTTACTTCACTGCATCTGTTATCTTGTTTAGGTGTTTAGTGAGGTGGATGCCAAAAGTAGGCATAGTATTCAATGATGGGCCTAATAAGGGAGAAATAAAGTAGGACTATAACTACTTTGGATCTTGAGGAGATACCAGAATGGATAAAATGTGCAAGGAAGAAGGATTTTCTAACTACCAAAGAAGCATGTTGGTCAAAAGAAAGTTTGTTTTCAACAAAGGTACCCAAGTCCATAATGACTGTGTCAAATTTAAGAGGAACATTTTTTATATGAAAAGGGGAAGCAATGCTAGATTTGTCAAAAAAATATGCTTCATTTCTTGGCATTGAGGTTAAGACCATAATTAATACCCCAAGCATTTGCTTCATCTAGATCATGTTGGTGAATTTCTGTATCATCATAGGATTTGATAACTGCCCTCTAATGGCAGTCATCAGCAAATTTGTTTAGCCATAGTCTATTGATACCAGTTTTCAAGCCAGAGCAGTATATGCCAAAGAGTAGGGGCCCAAGACAAAGGCAATTGGGATACCACTGGTGATGTTTCTCTATTTCCAGCAAGTACCCTTGACCTTAACAGTGTGGGTTCTGTCATAGCCAGTTACCTATCCAGTGAACTATGCATGTGTTAATGTTAAGATCGGAGGATTTATTAATAATTTCAGCATACTGAATAGGTCAAAGGCCTTAGCAAGGTCTAGGTAGGCAGCTTCATCTGTAGGCCCCTCATCAATGGCCTCGGTAATCCTTTCAAACAACTCAACCAAGTTCAGAAGGCATGATTTGCATTTTACAATGCCAAAATGGTGTGGATCCAGAGATATGTGATCATCTATATTACTGTTTATTAGTTCAGCTATAATATGTTCCTTAGCCTTACAAACAACACGGGTAAGAACAATATGACAGTCATTCCCAGGGTCAGTAGAAGGGCCACCTTAATGCAAGATGTCAGTAGAATGTCCACCTTTAGGCAAGAGTACCACAACAGCTATGTTCCATACATCGGGAATATAGAGTAGCGTCAGGATGGAAAGTTGATGGACAGGTCTTGCTAGATGGGACTTAGTACTTCTCAACAGACATTCAGGCATAATGTTACAATTCAGTGAAGTGGTATTTTTAATTTTGGAAATTGTCAAAAAGACTTAGTCCAAAGTGACTTCAGTGGGGGCTTGGTTCCATTTTAGGAGTTGACTAAAATGATGCCTGTTCTGCACATATCTTACTGTGCATATCTCATCTCCACATCCTTGAGTAACATGAAGGTGAAGCAATGGCAGCTGCCATATGATAGACTTGTATGGAGGGGAAGGGGTGCTAGAATTTGCAAAGACAACTTTAAGACTGAGGGAATCACTGCCAAACATAATGATATACAGGGTTGAAATTAATATGATCCAGAAGATCATGGAACTAGGCTTGGAAGATACATGCTGACAGCAATGGGGAGAAGTGTAAGGGAGAGATGATGATAGGAGTCCCAGATGGAGGAAATGAGAATTACTTCAAGAATAGCTTTAAAGAAGACAGGAGGAGAAGATGCTAGGTTGGGCTTGGAAGATTATTTGAGGTATCGGCTAATGTTAGAAAATGAGAAAGATATAAATGCAGGGCTCAGAAAGTAGGAGCAATGGTGCTTCTTTAAGGTGGGAGATTTCAGCTGAGTCATAAAATGTGAGGGAATTTAAAACTTTTAGGGAAATGAGTGAACAGTTTGGCTTGCCTGATGGGGGTTGGCTTATTTATGAGACAAAGAGGAAAATAGTGAGTGGGATGGCAGAGAAAGGAAGGACTTGCTAAGAAGAGGTTTGTTTGGCAGATAGTGGCAAGGCAGGAAAGAGCAGGAAGGATTTATAAGAACTTAATAGAGAAAAGTGCAAGAAAAATCTTGTATAGATGCAGCACAGTTAATTAAAATCAAATTATTTACTGACCCATTTAGTCTATACAAGACTTAAAAAAAGGGAATAACAGCAGCTGTGGGTGAAGAGGAGAGCAAACCCAAGACATCACAAATGCAAAAGTTCACATAGGCTGAAGGCATGTGACATGTTTTCACTGAGCCTGTCAATTAATAAAGCCATTTTCATGTAACTGTACAGTTTTGGAAGCTTTAGAAATGGTTTGTGAAGGGTAGCAGAGTTTGCTAAGCTGAAGAAGTTTGTGATGAGGATTGGGAGACATACATTTTGTTTTTTTTTAAATAAAAAAATCTTTATTGAATTATCAATTATAACATAGGCAATCAAACATTTACATCAAGAAAAACAAACCATATTGACCTATTTTAAGTTGCACACGTTATACATCACATACAATCTTCTGTACAGTTATTGTCAATCGATCATAACATAGTTCATTCAGTACATGCCTTCCCTTAAACCTCATTCTTTCTCCAAAACATTATTCGGCATGTATTTGTTCCCACAAACAACATTTTTTTAATGTAATTTTCTCCTATACTTTTCTTAAGATCCCACTTCCATTTCTTTCATCACTGGTAGTTTATTAAGCTTTATTATCAGAAGAATAAGCAGAGTCCCCTTCTGTTTGATATCTCGCTTTTTGTTGGACAAACTTTTGTATTTCCTCCTTAGCATGTTTGGCATCAAAAAATTACTTTGATGCTCCAAAAAAAGTATTCTGAAGATAGTAGGATACAGAAGCTGGAATCTTGCACCTGTCTCTTGCCATTCCCTTATTGCTAGAATAAACTTACTCCTCTTCTGTCTGGTGTACAATGAGTAATCACTTTCTAAAAAAGCTCTACTCTACTGTCTCCAACTTTTAGTACTTTGTCCTTTTGCCACAGTTTTGTCAGCATCAACTCTTTCTACTGATAGGATTGTATCTTTACTATTAGGGGTCTTGGCTGCTTTCTCATGACCAGGTTTGGAGCATATATAGAATGTGGTCTTTCAATTAACAGCTCCTACACTGGTATACCAGTCCAGTTCTTATTTGTGGTTTCATAAAATTAATGCAGTCTGTTCTTTCCAATTTTGTGGTACAGCAGAAAATGTCAGGTTTTCCCTACGGGCTCTGTCCTCTAATTTTACCATTTTGAAACATCTGTTGTTGAACTGTTTCATAATCAGCCAGGCTGTTCTTCATTTCAACCTAGGAGTTTTGTAGTTTTAACAGCTCATTTCAATATCTATTTAAAGCTTCTTCCATTTTTTCTAGCTTTTGTTATGTGAATTGATAATACTCCTTTAGTGACTTATTTTCCTCTAGATGCCTAACATACAAAGCTATGTCAAACCCAGAGCTGTTGGACATGCTCCACTTAAAGAAATCCCAATCCCTCTGAGCTACATGCTCTAGGGACCTAAACCTTGTCACCACAATAAACAGAACATGTCGGAGGGATAGATTCCTGTCCCAGAGACTTCCCATACTCTGGAATAAACTACCTATCTATATCAAACAGAGCTCCTCATTAGCACTCTTCAATAAAAATCTTGATGATTGGATGGGAAATAGGAAATTCACCCCAGAGATCACCTCTGTGGCTCTGCTCGACAGTGGCACAGGAAAATAATTTTCTTGGGTGGCAAAAGCCAAGCTACCTTTTTGGCTGGGCTTGTATAGGCCCCAGGGCCGATAGCCTAGTACCTACCTATGAACCTATTAAACAAAGTCACATCTTGCACCAAAGCTGGAGCTTGAATTGCTGTTTGCTGAACAGCTGCATGATTCTTTCCAGCAAATGTTTCCCCTGAACTTTTGTGGTTGTTTTTTTTTTCAGGTTCTCTAAATTTCATCTTTGCTGGCTTCAGGCAATGTATTTACTAGCCAGTAACTAAAATGTACTCAGAAAGGCAAATTCACTGACTCTCTTTTCCATGCTTCTTTTTTCTGTCTGGGAGAGCTGATATTAAGCTGTTAATCAGTGTGCATCCATCTTGGATGTTCCAGGAGGCACACATATTCTTAATAATGGAGGGTAGTATTCAATCCCTACATGAGGATTCACCATAGATGCAATATTTTCTTGATGAGGCTATGGAGAAGAAAAACAAAGACAGATGATATTCGCTTGTGTTGTCATCACATGTGGTACTTTTTGTAAAGTAGTGAGCATTATGAGTAAGAAAGTACTTTAATAACAGGGATTGTAGTACAGAAGAGAGACTAAGCATTCATGGAAGTTTTGTGTTTTTGTAGTAAATAGGAACAGGAAGTGTGGCCAGGAATTAAGATGGGGGATACTGTTTATAGAGTATAAATTTCCAAGAAATAAAATATGGATGGGGTTGAACCAGCTCTTGACAGCAGATGTCTGAAATGCTTTCAGAGGTGTAAGGGAATAAGTGAGAAAAGTATGGTAGAGCAGGTGGGAAAACTTGCAGCAAGACTGGAAAATCTAGATTGAATGGAGCATGGAGAAGGACAAGTGGGTGCAGGTTCAGTAATGGACTGGGGAATGTGATAGAATAAGGCATAGGGATTTGATAACATAAAGCAAGAGGAGGACAGTGAGCTGTTGAGTTAGTAAGAATGCCTCATTGTCCAGCTGTTGGGGGTTATGGGTTGTATGATGTAGCCATACTACTGCACACTGGAAGCATAGTAATGGGATATAAGACATAAAAGCTGAATGGAATGCATCTTTTTGGGCAAGTCTGTCAACTGATGGCCATGGTAAGACTTTAGAGGCTAATGTCACTGTCACACATTTGTTTTCCTGCACTTCTATCTTTTTCTAAGGGTTGTTTTACATAAAAAGGGGGTATTTTTGGGGGTAAAAAATTATTGCTTTTTATTTTGTAGTACTGATGTTTGATATGGTGTTTGTCATGTACATTTTGAAAAAGATTTTAAATTAAATCATTGATTAGATGAAGTGAGTGCCTTCTGTGGAAGGTTGGGTGCTGGGCTGGCAACTCGTCACTGTAAAACTCCACTGCCAATCATGAGCAGACAAGTGATCCACTGTGGCGACCCCTAACCGGGAAAAAGATGAGAGAAGAAGAAGAAAATTGTTTAGATGAAGTGAGGTACTACAACAACAGTGATAACTTCAGGTCTAATGATCTACTTAGCCCTTTTAAAAAAGTGCTGAAAAAGAATAGCTTGCAGAAGTCTCACATACCATGTCTTCTTTTGTGGAATATCACCTCTACTTATGTGGACTGATATCAGACATTGAGAATAGTCTTGTACATGGCATAACCACCCTGTGTAGCAGTTTCTCTGTACTATCTAAAGAGGATCTATAGGAGGAGTACAACAAAAGATAAAATGGAGATGTGATACCTCTTATTTTCAAAGTATTAAGTCAGGTATCCCCCTAGGGGAGGTGTTAGATTTTTAATCTTCTTGATGTTTTGAATCCTGTGGGGAAGGTATACTACATTTACATGAAAGCAGAATAATGGAAAACAAAAAAGACAATGGAGAAATTCAAAATGATTACTGTGATGAGAAAACCTTATCTTGCAAGGTTTCTGCATCACTGTAAGTCTTTCTGATTCACAAACTGCTCTCATGCTGGACTTTTCCCCTTGTGGATGCCATAGCACTGACAGTGGTCTCGATGAGGAAGCTGCATGCTGATGTGGTATTCTGGGGAGTGGCTAAAGCTAATTAGCACATGTTCCTTTTCTGAAAGGTGCTTCTGAGTTGCTCAACCATGAAATTCAGAGAAACCCCACAGATGATTAAAATTTTACTTTAGAAGGAAAACTGAATGCTGTTAAAAGATGTTGACCCATTAACGCCTATGGGAGTACTTATGGTGCAGGTAAGGGCAACAGAACCAAGGGGGTATATCAGTGTTTTTACGTGTGTGTGTGTGTGTGTGTGTGTGTGTGTGTGTGTGTGTGTGTGTGTGTGTGTCTGCCTGGGTGGTAGTACTATGGAGGTTAGGTAGGGGATGCTGATCCTGTATAATTGTGTCTGAGTATGTGTGCATCCGTTGGGGCATAAGCCCGGGTAACTGTTTCCATGAATTAGACTCTGTGTTTGTGTGTGGGTGGGGGTAGATTGTCTTGTTTGTGGATGCATGTGTTTGTGCATGTGTGAGTGTAGGGGTATTTTTTATTTTTATTTTATTTATTTTATTTTATATTTGTTGACCGGGCTAGTCTAGCTGGATACATATCCATTTTCAGCAGAGGTCCGGGGAGAAAAGCTCCACGCACAAATACATTAAGGCATTAAAAACTTAGAAAAAAAATGACTAGCTTAAATTATACAGCATAACATGTAAAGAAAGTACATTTTGTGAATACTGTACAGAGACATTACAGTAGATTTTGGAGATAAACATGTCTTAATTCAATAGAGGGGTTACAAATACAATCAGGCAACAGTTAAACATAGTAATTAAGCATCAACATTCATTTGAGAGAAAAAATAAAAAACTAAGTAAGAGAAAGAAAAATAGAGACTAGGAAGGACAATAATGTAGGTAAGAAGGGGTTAGTAGTTGATAGTCAATGACTCTCAAGGTGGGGTATTTGTTATAAAGCATGAGAGGAGGGGAGGAGAAAAAGTGAAGAGTATTTTTCAATCAGGCTTTGAGCAGGGACAAAGCTATTGTCTTTTTAGGTAATGTCTGAGGTGTTTCTTAAAGAGTTGTGTAGATGAGAGAGAAGTGAGTGTATTTGGAAGCTTATTCCAGATTCTACCAACGACATTGGAATAGAGTGAATCTCCTGCTTTGTTATTAGATATATTGTTGGCAATGTGTAACTTATTAGCTGAGCGTAGTGTTGTAAGATTTTTGTATGGGGAGATCAGATTAGAGAGGATAGGGGTGTTGGTGGGGTGGTGCAGAATTTTTTGTGCAATCAGCAGTTGATTGTATTGTAGTTGGTTTTGTAGTTCTAACCAACTGAGTTGTTGAAGGTTGAGACAGTGGTGGGTTCTATAAGGGGAGCCAGTGGCAAATCTAGTAATATTATTATAGCTAGTTTCCAGTTTGGAAAGATTAAGCTTAGATAGATTGGTATAAATGGCAGATGCATAAAACAGGGTAGAAGTAAGCCGAGTCTGGGCAATAGATTTCCGAGCTAGTGGGGTAAGGAAGGGTTTTATTCTATACAGGGAGCCTAGTTTTTTATTGATGGTTTTTATAGTATTGTTAACATGGACATCGAAGCTGAGGTTATGGTCAATAGTTATGCCGAGGAGACGAGCAGTAGAGTCAGGGGAAATACAAGTACCATTGTCAGAGGTAATGGTAAAGTGGATCTGTGGGGATTTTTGGGTAGGAGTAAAAAGTAAAAGTTTTGTTTTTTTGGGGTTAAGGAGGAGGCAGTGTTGGGTAAACCATTTTTCTACTTTGTTAAATACAGTTTGGGTAAGGGTCTGGAGGGAGGAGGAAGACTTGACAGTACAGATAAGCGTAGAGTCATCAGCATATTGTATACAGGAGGTTTGAGGAAAAGCATTGTGGAGATCATTTATGAAAATGGAAAAAAGAAGAGGTCCTAGGATAGAGCCTTGGGGTACTCCAGTGTCCACTGGGAGGGGTGGGGATAGTTTATTGTCCCAGAGTACTGCTTGCTTTCTGTTTTCAAGATAGGATTTAAACCAAAGGATTGCTTGTTGGTCAAGATATTAGACTTTTAGTGCATTGATAAGTAGGTTATGATTAACCATGTTGAAGGCTTTTGATAGATCGATAAATAGAGCAGATGAGAGAGAGTTGTTGTTTCGATTGTTGTTAATACAGTCAGTAAAAGTTAGCAGGGCAGATGTAGTGCTATGAAAGGGCCTAAAACCATGTTGGCAATTAGCGAGCAAGTTATTGTGGAGAAGGTGCTGAAGTAGTTGATGGTGGATACATTTTTCCATGATTTTAGCTAAAGGGGAGAGTAAAGCAATTGGACGATAGTTGGAGATATCAGTGGATTTACCTCCTTTGTGTAAGGGGATTATATGGGAGATTTTCCATAAGGAAGGGATGTAACCTTCTGAGAAAGTTCTGTTTATAAGGATAGAAACAGGGTATGCGATGGCTTTAGCAGCAATTTGAAGGTATTCTGCTGGGAGACAGTCAGCAGAAGGGGTGCAGGTTTTAAGTTTTTGAAGGAGTTTGCAGATAAAGGTAGTTGGTACTGGTTGTAAATGAAGGGGGGGCAGAGAATTGTTGGTACGTTGTGTAGGAGTGGGGATAGGGGGTGATAGTGTTTTAGTAAGGGTTTGAATGGCTTCAATGAAGTAGTTGTTAAAAGCATTTGCTATTTGCAGAGGATTGTTATGGGGGATAGAGCTGGGAGAAGGAGTTCTAGCCTGGCCTGGTTTGAGAAGTTTATTAATGCCAGACCAAAACTTTTGAGGATTTTTAGAGTTTGAATGTTGAAGATGGGAATAATAGTTCTTTTTATCTAAGATTATATCTTTTTTGACGGCATTTCTTAACTGTTTAAAGTAGAGGTGATCTGCTGGACTTTTGGAGGTTCTCCATTTTGCCCAGATTTTGTTCCGTAGGAACATTTTTTCTTTGGTTTGTTTTGTAAGCCAAGGAGCTATTTTGGTCCTGACTCTGGAGGAGCGAATGGGAGCATGGCTATTTAGAATTTGAAGGAATGTAGAATTAAAGAAGGAGATAGTTTCATCCAGATTGAGTAGTTTTAGTAATGACCAATTGCAGGCTTTTAGTTCATTGATAAAGTTCTCAGATTGGAAGTGTTTTTTAGATCGATACGTGATAAAATTGTTGTCTTTGGGGCTAGATTTCTTTTGCTTAACTATGTAGGTTAGAATATGGTCACTAATGTCATCTGGGAGAGATCCTGTCAAGTAAGTTTCAGGGTGACTATTAATTAGTATCCAGTCAAGAGTAGTTTCTTTAGTACTAGGCTTATGGATTCTAGTGGGGGTATTTATTATTTGAGTGAAGCCAAATAGATTTATATGGGTCTTAGGGTTGGAAGAATTGCATAAGGTCCAGTCTATATTAAAATCTCCTAGTACTATTGTTTCTTGAGGAAGGTGGGTGGATAGGCTACTAAGTATGTTTTCTAGGGTGGTAATATTATTTCCTGGAGGGATATATGAACAGATTATACAGATTGATTTAGAGCTATTTATTTGGAGTTTAACAGTAGGAGACTCAGCATTGGTATTTGAGGGTAGTGCTACATCACAGGGAGAAACAAGGAGTTCAGATTTGAACAAGATTGCTATGCCGCCACCCTTTTTTGAAGTGCGGTCACATCTAAGGATACTGTATCCAGGTGGGATTATTTCTTGGTCATGAGTAATAGGTTTTAGCCAAGTTTCTGTAAGACAAAGAATGTCGAATGCATGGGCTTGAAGGAGAGCATGCAGTTGGCTAATTTTGTTGTTGATACTACGAATATTAAGATGTGCTATTCTGAGGGAATTATCTAATCTAGAAGAGGAGGAAGCATCATTATGCAATTGTTTGTGTAGATTGACATTTAGTGGGGATGGGTCAGGATTAGGATGAATGTCTCCATCTGTTAGTGGGGATGGGCCAAGATTAGGATGAATGTATCCACCTGTTAGAATGTTTTTGGATTGTATCAAAGAAGTTTTTAAGATTTTATTAAGTTTGGGTAGGGTTAACCTATTGGGGAGGTAAGTAACATGAGTACATCTATGGAACTTAGGATGCAGATAAGCTGAGGTAGAGGTAATGTTACAATGAGAGAGGCAGTTGGGAAGTAAGGTTGGGAGAGTTTGTGGATGGGACACTTTATGGGCCAGCACATAATGCTCATAGGCAGTGAGGGTATAGGTTAAGGTTAGAAATATAAATAATAAACAAGACAGAAAAAGTATATAAGCAAAGGTTTATGTGAGTAGGCCATTTGGAATGGCAGAGTAAGGTTAATGTAAAGTCAAAGGTGGTTTAGAATATAGTTGAAGTGTAGGATAGGTTAATTGATATGGTATAAAAGGATAGTTAGAGTAGGTAGAGGGGTAGGAAGAATATAGTGATAGATGTAAGAGTAATGGTTATAGCTGTGGAGAATGGATAGAGGAGATGAGGGAGTGTGCTAAGTAGAGGAGTAAGAAGGAGAAGCTATAGAAGAGTAGGGTAGTTTAGTGCTGATAAGGTATAGAGATAAGGGGAGGAGTTTATAACTATTTAGTTGTGGTGTTGTGATGGGAAGTATAGTGGGTGTGGTTTGTTAAGTATAAATGTAACAACACTGGGGGTGGGTGGGAATTGGGGGTAGGGTAGGGGAGCGGATTGAGCCCGGAGCAGGATACAGCAAGTAGTGAAGGAGACAATCAGCAAGCAGAGCAGCCCAGACAGAGAAGATGAAGCAGGTGAGTGGCTTCAAGCAGAGCAGGTATAGTTGTAGACCAAGGATAGAGAGAGGAAACAAAATTGCATACTAGTCTGTTAAGGGTAGACAGTGATAGGAGTAGAGGTTAGGGGCAGTGAAGGAGAAATATAAGGAGTGATTATGCAACAGGGTAAGGGAGGAGAAGCTGGAAAGAATAGTGCAAAGAGGCGAATTAGTACAGATGGAAGGGGGGTGAGGGTAAAGTCCTGGTTAGACTGCCACCTGGTGTTCAGTGGTTGTATAACCACAGGTGACAGAGGGCAGAAAAAAACTAGTAGGGAAGGCTAAGGTAAGCAGTGAGTGAAGGAAAGAGATAGACAATACTGGACTTGGAGAGGAATCTGGCTGCTAGCATTCCTGACTCAGGGGCAAAAGATAATTCAGTACAATTGCATAGGACGTACTTTGTAAAATACTGCACAGGCCGTAGTAAGGTATTGGGACATCACAGTAACTGGATCCAACTGGACACGGCCTGAAATTGTTGAAGGTATCCTTAATGGCCAGGTAGGTTCCTTAGTGCAGAGTAGTGGATGGGGGGTTTGTAAAATACTGCACAGGCCGTAGTGAGGTATTGGTACAGCACAGTAACTGGATCCAACTGGACATGGCTTGAAATTGTTGAGGGTATCCTTAATGGCCAGGTAGGTTCCTTAGTGCAGAGTAGTGGATGGGGGGTTTGTAAAATACTGCACAGGCCGTAGTAAGGTATTGGGACAGCACAGTAACTGGATCCAACTGGACACGGCTTGAAATTGTTGAGGGTATCCTTAATGGCCAGGTAGGTTCCTTAGTGCAGAGTAGTGGATGGGGGGTTTGTAAAATACTGCACAGGCCGTAGTAAGATATTGGGACAGCACAGTAACTGGATCCAACTGGACATGGCTTGAAATTGTTGAGGGTATCCTTAATGGCCAGGTAGGTTCCTTAGTGCAGAGTAGTGGATGGGGGGAATTCAGATTGTAGGGTCTGGGGTCAGGAGTGCACAGCAGCCAAGTAAGATAGCCACTCCCCAGAATACCACATAAAAAAGGTATCTTTGCTAACTTGATGCATGGGCTGATAGGAAGAATTATTGCATTTAGGTCTGGCAGCAAAGTGATTGATTCAGAGTCATGATAATGAGTAACTAATGTTGTGTTCTGTAATGCAGCTTTAATATGTCTCGGAATTTCAATTTCTGTCACTTCTGCTAACTGACCAACCTTGCATTGGGCAGTTAGTGGGGCAGAGAGGAATTCTATGAATCTTATGCAAAATCATGTAAAATGCATACAGCAATACAGAGTACGATCCTGAGCAGATTTGTCTCAGGCTAACACTCGCATACCTATTGAGAGAATACAGCACCCCTGCACCTAAAAACCCTAACCACCAATTTAAAGCTACCCTTACATTGAACTTAAACCCATACTGAATCAAACTCATACCTAGCCTTAATCACAAAACCCTAAACATAAATCTAACCATAATCTTAATGACAAGCAAAACCAAAATCTCTATATTAAACACAACTCAAGCCATACCTCTCAAGTGTACTTCATTATGAGGAATATTCCTCAATTTGGGTCTTAAAAAGTCCATGTTCCTCATTGTTCCACATTGAAAGGGTTTGTCACACATTCAGTGTTAGGAATTTTTTTTACTGATATCCATGGCAAATAATACTGAATTATATTCATGCATCAAAAGGACCATGAATAATTATGAAGTAACACATTTAACCATCCTTTGAGCTTCCTGGTTGAAGTTGTTAGTAAGCTGCTAGTAAGTGTTTCACATTTTGCCCATTTGTTCCACATTCTGAGAGGTATTATTCCACATTTTGTAGATGAAAAGTTGAGAGCTAGTTGGGCTTAAATTTAATCCTTAAGCCACTAACTTGTGCAAGTACTATAGTAGCAACATTCAACCCAATGATGTTTTATTCAAATACAACATTTTACTAAATTACATTTCATTCAAATATATAAAATTCACACAGATCAAATTAAACAAAAGGAAATCAAGGAAACTGCTCTCAACCAAACTGTCCATGAACAAGCAGCCACTGTGGCATGTCAAAATGAGATGCATTTGTGGATGGCTTTCAACACATCCAGCAGGGAGGGAGCAATGCTACCCCGCTACAGGAAGTCTCTCCACTATGAGAAGTGTAATCTACAAATGAACACTGCATTTTACATCAGGTTGAAAGAAAAATGCATATCACTCTGCATTTTATGAAATTCACATGCTCTCCTAACAAAGGTGCCTTTTTATAAAAACTAATGTATCACAAAATAATTTCAGTTATCACAGTTTCATAGTTCAGTGGGCAGTCCTAGTATATAGTAAGGCAATGTGCTGTCCATCTTAGATAGTCTTTGTGTTACAAATCGGTCTCTCCTCAGAGTTATTTATGTTTTCTGTAAGGACACCTTTGACAGAATGTGAATGTACTGGTGCCTTGTTAAACTCAGTGAGAAACAGACAGAGAGAGAGAGAGAGCTAGAGAGATGTCAAATCAGGTCCAGGTATGTCAAGTTATTTTATTCTCTTTTATATAGTATTTGAGCATATCTACTGCTGCAAACTGAAGAGATATAGTTTCATTGATAGAGAGCAATCAAAACATTTTTGAAGTCAGCACCTGCTCATATGGATGCCAAAATGTTCACCCATGTCTTCTGGGCCTTTAGTTTGTTGTGCATTTTATGTAACTAGTGGACTGATAATAATACGCTATACTGTAAAAGCAAATTTCTAGTATAACTATCAATTGATTAGCTTGACCTCTCAACAGAGCAGCTTCATATTTAGCTATAGACCTGTCTTATAACTTGCCTTGATTTATTTTAATTAATATAAACATGTATTTGTTCAAATTAATGAAATGTTATTTGCAGATTTTGATAAAGTCACTTTTATCTTGCAGAATCTACAGCTACAAAACCCAGAAGGGTAAATCAGTACATGAACTGTTGTTGTGTTTTATTGGATAAATTCCGTGTTTAGGTGGGGGGTTAGTTCGTTCTGTAGTTCGTGCAAGACGCAGCCTGGGACACCATCTGGCCCCATTGAAGCTGTGTTTTTGGATTTTGAAAGGACTATTTTCACCTGTGTGTCTGTAATTTCTGGGACACTACACTTTTCTGGTATTGTTGTGGGCCCTTTTGGGGGTGAGATGGGGGTGAAGTTTGCACTGAATCTATCTGCCAGGATGTTGGCAATATCAGTAGGTTCAGTATATTTTGTGCTATTTTGCACTAGTTCAGTGCATATCAGTGAGTTGCCACTTAGATTCTTAACATAGCTAAAGAAGGCTTTCTGGTTATCTTTTGAATCCTTGGATATTTTTCTTTCGAAGTTAGCCTTGGATGATTTTATGAGGAACCTTAGTTTCTTACTGATACTGATCAGGGATGTCTTTCCTTCTTGGGATTTGCTTTTTTTCTGAACTAGTTTCCTCCTACTATTGTATAGCCTGTTTATGGCAGGGGTCCACCAGACTGGTTTCCTTCTCTTACAGGAGTGAGTCTTGGTTTTGCTAAGGATGGCATGATCCATGCATCCTTGTAGGTGCTCATAGAGTGCATTTGTAAAGGTTTTGGCATCTTGGGCAGCGTTATCCTTTAGCGTGGGGGCTGTGAAACTTACCTCCCCTGTCTTAAGTAAGGTGAAGTTTGCTTTAGAAAAGTTTTTTACTGTGATTTCCTTAGTTGGGGGTGGTGGTGGGGTGTGGACATCCAGAGTGATTAGTTTATGGTCTGATCTAACCACCAACGGGTTGACCTTCGGTGTGGAACACCTGTCACCCATGTTTGTGATGACCAGGTCCAATATGTTTTCACCTCTGGCAGAGGAGTTTACCAGCTGATCCAGGGCATTTGAGTTGATGAATTCTAGGAAGCACTGGGCCTGGGAGTTTGTACTCGAGTAGTTTTCCCAGTTAATGGTAGGGTAATTGAAATTGCCCAATATCAGGGCGTTCGGTAGGACCTTCATGTTTTCCAGTGTCTCCAGAAAGGTGGAGTGGTGGTCTTGGGTCATGGAGGGTGATCTGTATCAGGCCACAATTTGCATTGCAGATTTGCCCAATGTTAGTTCCACATGGATGATCTCAGAGGTATCATGCTGTGCCACTAACCTGGAGGTGTAGGTATCCTTGATGAATATAGATAGACCCCCCTCCTTTTGTGTTTCGGTCCATGTTCTGTGGCTGAAACATGTGGTATGAGTTATAGCCCGGTAGTGCTGGGGTGCTCTCTGGAGCCTTGATCCAGGTTTCAGTTACTGCACAGATGTCGATGTTCTCCATACTGAGGAGTGCTTTGAGCACATGCATTTTGAGATTTAAACTCCTGGTGTTGAGTAGCATAACCCTCAGGTTTTTGTTAATTGTGCTGTTTACGGAGGTGGCTTTGACTTTTGAGCCTTGCCTAAAAAAGGCACTATGGGGACAGCAAGAGCCTTGGCCAGTATTCAAAAGGTTAGGTGTGACAGGTGCAAGCCGTATTTTGCGAAGCAATGTGGCTTGTCGAGCATGTCATACCAGGCTGGCAGACACTGGATCACATTTGAATGATAACAAAAACTTAGACAATTGTTGAAACTGATCATTTTCTCTTTATACTGAGGTATCATTCTTGGTGAGGGCAGGATGCTACTCAGGGTCAGGGTTATACCAGCCTGGGCTACATGATCAGAGAGCTCTTCCATGTCTCTTTTCATGTAGTCCAGGGAGGTACGTCTCAGGTCATTCACACCAACATGAACAATGACAAAGTCATATTTGTACTTGTTCTGGAGTGACCTGAGTGCTTGTGTTATGTGGTGCATTCTGGCTCCCAACAGGCAGCTAACAGTAACCTTCTGCTTGTCCAGCCTAGTGAGTGGAACATCAGTGTGCCCGACTATAGAGTCACCTATTACTAGTGTGTTAGGTATGTTATTTCGCCTTAAGGACTATGATTGTGCGGCACACTGATTTTGTGTTTTATGTGTTGTCTGGTTTGTGACTGGAGGTGCAGGTTGTTTGGGTGTCTGTTTTGGAGGTCTGTGATGCTTTTGCAGGCATGACAAATAAATCTGTAAATTCTTCATTACTATTCCAGATAAGTGTCACAGTTTGTGTGAGGGACACACTCTTGGCAACTACATCAGGAAGAGATTTACAAATCTCAAGTCAGCATTTGTTGTGCCTGTGTCTTTGTAGAGTACTTCTGAAGCTTACTGTACTCGTTAGTGACTGTTCAGTAGTCCAACGATGACATTTTCTGTATCACGGAAGGTCAGATTAGTGTATGTAGGTGTGATGTTCAGGCACTGTTTTGTAACCATTCCCATCTTTAAAGAAAATCATGTAAGTGTCATGTTGTGTCCACTACTTCTGTAGCAAAAAAATAAATAAATAAATACGTTCTTCTTCCATGGTAACAATAACCATGAATGTCACAATCTCTTGAAACACGTTGGGCTGTATGGTGAACTTAGTTGAGTGAAAGACCTATACTTGTTTATTGATTGACTGAATCTTTTGTTTTTTGTGGTATTTAAACCCTGTATTTGAGCTGGCTTGGGCTTGTTTACACATCCCACACTGCAGCTGCACTATTTTTAACCCTCTGTGAGGCATTCTAACTACAAATTTTCCATTAGTAGCCCTTGTGTGATCACCTAGTAGTACTACTACTCTTAGACCTTTCACCCTTTACCCGCTTAGCTCTCTCTGGCCTCTCTCCCCCTCAGATTCTGACAAATATGGATGGACAATTTCCTACATTTTCTCCTGCCAGTCTGGGTAATATGGACATCCTGAGACACTGTAGCAACTGCCTCATGTACATGGACAGCCCTCTACTACTACCACCCAGAAACACAATTTGTGAGAGATGCAATAGCATTAGAAACCTAGAGTCTATGCATCCCTATAGTGTCATCCTCCCTGGTAAGATCCAACCACAAAGTGGTCACTTTCAAAATCACCATCAGAGGGACAGGGCCTTTAGCCCATCTGTGTAGGGTAGATGTTTGAGGCCCTGGATTCTCCTAGTGAGGAACCTCTGTGGTCTCTCCAGCTGCTGAATGTGCTTTGCGAGGTACATGCCAAAAGGGGCATTGTACACAATAATGGGTCCTATAAGGGAAGAATACAGGGTTGTTATGACTTCCTTGTCCCTGGATGAGATACCCTTACTAATGAGATGGGCCATGTCGAAAGCTTTCTGTACAATGGAGGCAATATGGTGGTCAAAAGTCAGTTTGCTATCAACCTGGGTGCCCAAGTCCCTTATGACTGATTGCGTGCTTAGTACTTTGTTATTAATTTGATCATTTGTGGAGATGTCACTGTCGGGGATGATGATACATTTTTTGGCATTCAGTTTGTGGCCATGTTTCTGGCACCAGTCATTTGTTTGGGTGAGACCCTCTTGGAGGATGTCCACATCACTAGGGGAATTGATGACAGTGCCCAGCTTGCAGTCATCTGCAAACTTAGTCAGCCATAGCCCACTGGTTTTGGCCTGCACCTCAGAAAAGTATATCCCAAGCAACAGAGGCCACAACATTTATCCCTGGAGTACACTGCTTATTACGGGTCTACTGCTTGAGGTGGCTTCCCCTATTTTGGCTAGGTGGGTTCTATCAGTGAGCCAGTTTGCTACCCATCTGGTAACATACAGATTGATGCTAATGGCAAACTTCTTCAGAATAAAAACAAGTTCAATCAATGCCATTTTATACAAGTCACATGGTTAATTAGTAAACTAATTAAATGCTCATTAAATTTTAAAAAGCAATACAAAAAAAGTACCAGGAAGTAAGAGTTCAAATGTAAAAGTTCAAGTATAAAATATAAACATAGAAATAGCAATATGAACATAAGTATGTGTAAAAATTCAACAATGAATAATACATCGTAATAAAAATGTACATATATAAAAAATAAATGTGTATAGAAATAAACATTTTGTATTTACTTCTTGTAATATATAAATCAGTAAATTATGACATAACTAAACAAATATGTTTGTTCCTATGCTAAAGTGTTACACAGTGTATATCAATCTATCTCTTAAGGCTTAGCATACTGAGGAAGCTGCCTATAGAGCAAGCCTCATTCAGACCAGGTGGGTGATAGGATTCCAACCTAATTTGCCAGTAAAGCTCTAAAACTAAGAGTTTTACTGCGAATGCACCCCCTCTGCTGTCATTGCGGACTTGGTCAATTCCTATGAATTTAAATAAGTGGTTAGGATATTCTGAAACATGTTTGGCCAGTGCATTGGTAAGCTTACATTTCCTGATGGCATACTGATGTTCATAAATTCTTTCCTTGAGTTTACGTTCAGTTTTGCCAACATAATGGGCAGTACAGTTTTGACATTGGGCTAAGTATACTAACATTTTAGAATTGCATGTGAACCTGTGTTTTAGTTTGTATTCTCTCCTATCAATATTGAATCTGTTAGATTCTATGATGTGTCTACAGTAGTTGCAATTGTGGCATCTAAACATCCCTGGTGTTCTGACTGGCAAGTGTTTAGTTTCAAACCAGGATTTCAAGTTCCTCCCTTTCTTGTAAGTTACCAAAGGTGAAGTACCTAATTTGGTGGATACAGTTGAATCCACTCCAAACACTTGCCAATTCTTAAGAATGGTAGACCACAAAAAATTACTGTCCACTGTAAACGTGGTAATAAATCTAGGAGTGTCAATCAAATCCATCCTGTTAGTATCAACTTGTACACTGTCATCACTAGTCATTGTACAATGGACCTTGTTCTCTTCTACTCTTACTTTAAGTAGTGGCACAAATAACTTGTTGTTCCTTTTCATGTTGATCTCATGTATTAGTTCATCAATTAACTGGGTAGGATACCCTCTACTTAAAAACATGGTTTTAAGTGTGTTACATTCAACTGTAAAGTCTTCATCTTTGCTACTGATTCTGGCTGCTCTAACAAGCTGCCCCTTCACCACTGCACGTTTCTGTTTGTAAGGGTGGCAACTTGTAAAATGAAGGAAGGTGTTAGAGTAGAGCGGTTTCCTATATATCTTTGATGTATAACAAGCCATGTACTTGTCTTTAGATAGGAGGATGTCAAGGTACGCTATTTCATTGCTTCTAAAAGTAGAAGTAAATGCCAGAAAATCAGTAGAATCATTCAAAAACTCCATGAATGTAGTAGCTTCTGCTTCAGTTCCGTTGAAGAGGACAAAGATGTCATCCAAATACCTGGTGTAGAATATTATTAAGTCCGAAAAGCTGGGGTTGTTAAGAATGTGTAGATGTTCCCACTGGGCCATGACCAAATTGGCCACACTGGCTCCATAAGGTGAGCCCATGCCAACTCCCGTTGTCTGCAAGTAATGGTTGTCACCAAACATGAAGTAGTTCCTGGTAAGTGTTAAGTCTAGTAATTCTATTACAAGAGAGATGTCGTGCCCCTTAGCCCCTCTTGCTTTTAACCTGTCACTTACCCATTCAATGGCTATTTCTTGAGGAATGCAGCTATAAAGATCTTTCACATCTATTGTAAGCATGTTGTATTGTTGGTCAAATCTTAGTTCATTAATTTTAGAAAGGAAGGACCAAGAGTCTTTGCATATCTGAGGCTCAAGGGGAATGTATTTACTCAGAATTTGATCTACAACCTTAGCACATGCGTAAGTGGGTGATCCACGGCTGTCAATAAGTGGACGCATGGGAGGGTCCGTGATGTTCTTGTGTATTTTAGGTATTCCAAATAAATACGGTATCCTCGGGTGTAGAGTAATCATATAGTTGTACTGGTCTTGGTTTATC
Source organism: Protopterus annectens (assembly GCF_019279795.1). Lineage (NCBI taxonomy): Eukaryota > Metazoa > Chordata > Ceratodontiformes > Protopteridae > Protopterus > Protopterus annectens. The sequence goes on along the minus strand of NC_056739.1, from coordinate 1,326,823,055 downwards.
CTTCCTTCTATAAACATCTCTTCCAGGTGATCCTTGATTACTTTATAGGCATGATTGATTTCATTTTTTGAGCTCACAACATAGGAAGGAGTGTCCAGAATTGCTGCCATACGGTCCATGTAACACAGACCAGTACAACTATATGATTACTCTACACCCGAGGATACCGTATTTATTTGGAATACCTAAAATACACAAGAACATCACGGACCCTCCCATGCGTCCACTTATTGACAGCCGTGGATCACCCACTTACGCATGTGCTAAGGTTGTAGATCAAATTCTGAGTAAATACATTCCCCTTGAGCCTCAGATATGCAAAGACTCTTGGTCCTTCCTTTCTAAAATTAATGAACTAAGATTTGACCAACAATACAACATGCTTACAATAGATGTGAAAGATCTTTATAGCTGCATTCCTCAAGAAATAGCCATTGAATGGGTAAGTGACAGGTTAAAAGCAGGAGGGGCTAAGGGGCACGACATCTCTCTTGTAATAGAATTACTAGACTTAACACTTACCAGGAACTACTTCATGTTTGGTGACAACCATTACTTGCAGACAACGGGAGTTGGCATGGGCTCACCTTATGGAGCCAGTGTGGCCAATTTGGTCATGGCCCAGTGGGAACATCTACACATTCTTAACAACCCCAGCTTTTCGGACTTAATAATATTCTACACCAGGTATTTGGATGACATCTTTGTCCTCTTCAACGGAACTGAAGCAGAAGCTACTACATTCATGGAGTTTTTGAATGATTCTACTGATTTTCTGGCATTTACTTCTACTTTTAGAAGCAATGAAATAGCGTACCTTGACATCCTCCTATCTAAAGACAAGTACATGGCTTGTTATACATCAAAGATATATAGGAAACCGCTCTACTCTAACACCTTCCTTCATTTTACAAGTTGCCACCCTTACAAACAGAAACGTGCAGTGGTGAAGGGGCAGCTTGTTAGAGCAGCCAGAATCAGTAGCAAAGATGAAGACTTTACAGTTGAATGTAACACACTTAAAACCATGTTTTTAAGTAGAGGGTATCCTACCCAGTTAATTGATGAACTAATACATGAGATCAACATGAAAAGGAACAACAAGTTATTTGTGCCACTACTTAAAGTAAGAGCAGAAGAGAACAAGGTCCATTGTACAATGACTAGTGATGACAGTGTACAAGTTGATACTAACAGGATGGATTTGATTGACACTCCTAGATTTATTACCACGTTTACAGTGGACAGTAATTATTTGTTTGTGGTCTACCATTCTTAAGAATTGGCAAGTGTTTGGAGTGGATTCAACTGTATCCACCAAATTAGGTACTTCACCTTTGGTAACTTACAAGAAAGGGAGGAACTTGAAATCCTGGTTTGAAACTAAACACTTGCCAGTCAGAACACCAGGGATGTTTAGATGCCACAATTGCAACTACTGTAGACACATCATAGAATCTAACAGATTCAATATTGATAGGAGAGAATACAAACTAAAACACAGGTTCACATGCAATTCTAAAATGTTAGTATACTTAGCCCAATGTCAAAACTGTACTGCCCATTATGTTGGCAAAACTGAACGTAAACTCAAGGAAAGAATGTATGAACATCAGTATGCCATCGGGAAATGTAAGCTTACCAATGCACTGGCCAAACATGTTTCAGAATATCCTAACCACTTATTTAAATTCATAGGAATTGACCAAGTCCGCAATGACAGCCGAGGGGGTGCATTTGCAGTAAAACTCTTAGTTTTAGAGCTTTACTGGCAAATTAGGTTAGAATCCTATCACCCACCTGGTCTGAATGAGGCTTGCTCTATAGGCAGCTTCCTCAGTATGCTAAGCCTTAAGAGATAGATTGATATACACTGCTTAACACTTTAGCATAGAAACAAACATATTTGTTTAGTTATGTCACAATTTACTGATTTATATACTACAAGAAGTAAATACAAAATGTTTATTTCTATACACATTTATATTTTTTATATATGTATATTTTTATTACGATGTATTATTCATTGTTGAATTTTTACACATACTTATGTTCATATTGCTATTTCTATGTTTATATTTTATACTTGAACTTTTACATTTGAACTCTTACTTCCTGGTACTTTTTTTGTATTGCTTTTTAAAATTTAATGAGCATTTAATTAGTTTACTAATTAACCATGTGACTTGTATAAAATGGCATTGATTGAACTTGTTTTTATTCTGAAGAAGTTTGCCATTAGTAGCAGACGAAAAGCGCTTTAATAAATTCTGTTTGGATTACATTCTGTTTGGACTACATTCTGTTTGGATTACTATCTACTACTTTTTGCAGTTCTGCATTTATTTTATCCTTGATGCTGTTTGGTTTCATTTAGCACTATTTTTGTGCTCTTACAGTTTGGGGAGTAGTTTTTGGCTTGCTCATTTTGGCATTTCACAGTTGGTGTTCAATTTTCCTTGGTATAACATACAGATTGATGCCTAGTTGAGAGAGTTTATCTATTATACCCGAGTGGGGAATAGTATCGAAGGCTTTAGCCAGGTCAAGGTAGGTGGTGTGCACTGTCTTCCCCTCATCCATGGCTTTGGTGACTGCCTCAAAGAAGTCAACCAAATTTAACAGGTATGACCTGCCCTTGACAAAACCAAACTATGTGGGATTGAGTGTTTGGATGTTTGCAATGTCCTTGTTAATGAGGTCCATGGTAATCCACTCCATGGTCTTGCAGATCAAGCTAGTTAGGCTGATGGGTCTATAATTTCCTGGATCAGTGGATGCTCCACCTTGTACAAAGGGATGAAAGAAGCTGTCCTCCACTTGGCTGGGGCAAAGCTGGTACTCAGGCTTTGGTTGAATAGGTTGCCTAATGGTGCTGCAAGTTCCTGCTTGAGTTCATATAGGATGCAGCCTGGGATATTATTGGGTCCAATGGTGGCTGTATTTTGTACTTTTGAGAGGGCAGTGATGATTTGTTCCCTAGAAATAAGGGGAGAGGGACAGGTACTGGAGATGTCCTGATTTACTGATGGGGGGACAGAGGGGTTAGGTTTTCACTGAACCTGTCTGCCAGTCTTATACAGATTCTCAGAGGGACATCTGTCTGGCATACAAAGCAATCTCATGCCCCTCCTTGATGGGGCTGCTGCATATCCACAATCAAGCTCCACTCTAGTAACCCACACGTGTGACCTCAACTTGATCTGTGACATCAATAGGACTTGCTGGTGGGACAGATTTGTGTCCCAGAGACTCCTTCTTCTGTGGAATAAACTCCCTCTCCACGTCAAACAGAGTACTTCACTAACCCTTTTTAGTCAAACAGAGTACCTCATTAACCCTTTTTAAGTGCAACCTGGATAACTGGATGGTGCACAGAAAATACACCCCTGGGATTCCACCTGTGTCCCTGCTGGACAGCAGCTTTGAGTGCTGACTTGTTGGAACATGGGCTAAATTCTTTGCTAGGCTTAAAAGGACCTCAGGACCAATAGCCTAGTAACTTCCTATGATCCTGTGATCTTATGACTGTAGATGTTGACTGTTTTCTTAACCTCTATGAAAGATAATATATAAATATGTGTTGAAACTGTTTGAGAGTGCTTTCCCATACATAGTAAAAGCCCCTGGACCAATCTAAACAAGTAACTAAGAGGGTTAATTAATACTTCAAAGGCTAAATTTGAAGAAAAATGTTTTTCAGGCAAAGGACAACCACATAGCTTATTACAGTTATGTCCGTAACCTAAGAAAAGAAGTGCCACAGTTAGAAGAGGAACAGATCAACAAAAGTACTCAGAAAGATAGATGTGACAAAAGTAATGTGCAGTATTCGAACAGACCAGGATCTGTCATGCACTGTCGCAAATAATAAACTGAAAATATCAGCACAGGCATAAAGATTTAGAAGGTATGAAGATAAATACAAAGGAAAAGTACAAAATAAGTAATTTATTGATGACCTGAAAAGTTTTATATAGAATTGGGAAACAAGGCAAAAGGAATTGAAATACCACCAAAAAAAAGGAAGAAACAGATACACTTTGGAGAAATATCTATGAAGATCCTGTGGAACATAAAGATGCTAAATGGACAGAAGTAAAAGAAATTCAAATGTACAGGATATGAAATGGGATGAAGTAACAGCCAGAGAAATTGAAACAAAGTTAAGAAAAGCCTCTAATTGGAAAACCCCAGGCCCAGATGCAGTACCTGACTTCTGGCTAAAAGTATTAACATCTTGACATGAATGTTTAGCCATGAGTAAGAACTATTTACATGCGCACCATGAACTGATGCTAACCTGGTTAACAACATGAAAAACAATACTCCTACTTAAGAGCAAACTTGCAAGCTATCCTAAAAACTATACACCGATAACTTGCCTTCTGAAAATGTATAAACTATACACTGGAATTGATGTTGACTGAGTTTATAGACATTTGATAAAAAGTCAATCATGGCAATAGAACAAAAGGGTAACAAAAGAAGCTCATATGGAACAAAGGATCATTTATTGTTAAAGTCATAATGAAGAACTGTAAAACGGGGAAGAATGTAAGTATGGCATAGACAGACTACAAAAAAGCATTTGACAGTATCCCACATTCATGGATAAAGAGGGCTTAAAAAAAAGACAAACGTTACACTGATCGATTACATTACAGCGACCATGACCAGTGTTAAACCATGTTGCAGTTAAGCAATGATAAAGGACAAATTATTATTCCAGGGATAAAAATTCAAAGGAGGATATTCCACAGTGACTCTTTGTCACCACTGCTCTGTTGTCTTCCCCTTAACCCGTTAAACTGTCTTCTTCACAGATTAGGTCATGGCTGCAATTTGGCTATCAGAAAACAACAAAGTGTAAAGATGGCTCATCTTCTTTTTGTGGATGATTTAAAAATTGATTTAGCAAGTGGCCAAAACTTTTTCAGGTGATATAAGAATGTCATTTGGTCTTGATAAATGTGCAAAAGCAACCTTTAAAGCAGGAAAGCTGCAGTACCAAGAAAACAGCCTGGAACAGGAATGTGATATAAAAGAACTTATGCAAGAGAGAGGGTAGAAATATTTGGGAATTGATGAAAGATCAACAATAAAACTTAAACAAATGTATTTATGTTATTTAACATTTGTTGACCAGGACAAAGCCTATCTTCAGTGGAGGCCTGGGGAAAAATGCTTCAGACATGTCTTTGGAATGTGGGAGGAAACCAGAGCTCCCTGAGGAAACCCATGCAAATGCAGTGAGGACATGCAGACTCTGCACAGATGGCACCCCAGCCAAGCATTGAACTGGAGAACTTCTTGCTGGGAGGCGGTAATTTTAACCACTGCACCACTGTGTCACCCAAATACAAAGAAAACGTTGTAAGGAATATTTTAGAAAACCAAAATTAATACTGAAAACAGTGTTGACATCTAGGAACAAAGTCCAAGCTATAAAGCAATTTGCTCTTTTTGTCCTGACTTAGAGTTTTGTAAGATTGACTGGCCCCAAAAGGTGTTGGATCAGTTGGACAGAAAAACAAGAATGATGCTTCATGCTTATCAAATGATTTATAAAAATCAGTGTATACCAAGACTATACATTCCCCATTCTGAAGGAGGTATGGGCCTTGTTGAAACTGATTTACTGTATAGATCTGCAATCATAGGACTGAATACATATCTTCTGACCTCACAAGGCCAAATATAGTGAAAGTTTTAAAACACGAGGAGAATAACTCTAAGATGGCTTCCCTGCTGAATGTGCCAAAAAAACAAAAGAAAGAATATGAAGTAAAGGATCAGGTGAGAAGGCAAGAAGTGCAGAAAATGCATAAATGTAGTTGCAAGTACAGCAAACTCTTGGAACATCCTCATGTTGATCAGGATTGAATGCAGAAATGGTTAAGTAAAGGCGAATTTAAACCAAAAGATGAAAGGTTAATATTGGCGGCCCAAGTTAGTGGACTATGTACACATTGGTTTACAAAGTCCATTGAACATGTGGGAGAAGCAGACAAATGTAGGTTATGTAAAACAGAACTGCAAACTGTAGCACATCTTGTCACTGGCTGTAATTACTGATGGCAGAAGGACTGTATACTGAAATGCATAATATTGTGGTGAGACTGTTGCATTGGGGATTGTGCAAACATTATAATATTAAAGTAGCTTGAAAACATTTGAAACATGAGCCACAAAGCATTATAGAAAACGATGAAGTTTATATCACATGCGATCATCTATTACCAACAACTCAAAAATAGATGTGAGAAAAACAGATATAATAGCCCATGAAAAGAAGACAAAAGTAGCACTGATCATTGAAATTACTACACCTAGTGACTACAATATATTACGTACTGAGAGACAAAAAGTAATAAAATACCAGGACTTGCAGGCAAAAACAACAGCAATGTGGAAGAATGATACCCAGCTCCAATAGTAGTAGGAACAATGGGTCTTATATAAAAGAATTTACAGTCGTACTTAGATATGTTACCCATGCATGTAACTCTATATGAACTGCAGAAGTTGTCATTACTGGGCACATGGCAGGTGCTGCAAAGAGCAAGCACTTCTGGCTAACATCAAAGACTGAAACAATACAAATTTCATGAAGTTTAATTGTATTTTGACATAGGAATGGAGTCTATTCTTGTCATGGTATTGGAAACCCAAAACACTTGGAGAAATTAAAAAAAAAACAGGAAGCCATTGCTAACCTTTTAGCTGACAGGTTCAGCTCAACCCCCCCCGCATAGTCCAAAGGAAATACCCCATACCATAATCTCCCCAACCATTACTAGGGAACAGGTCATCAATGCACTTTCCAAGGCCAAAAACACTTCAACAACTGGCCCTGATAACATCCTGGGATGCTTAATAAATAGCATGAAACATGACCTCTCTAGTCCACTTGAATAATTTTTGACTAGATCCTACAATCAGGTTTTATGCCCAAGGAATGGGAGATAGCTACAGTCATTCCCCTTCACAAAGAAGGTTCAACCACTGATCAAAGTAACTATAGGCCCATAAGTCTGACCAGCCTGATATGTAAGGCCATGGAAAGAATCATCATTGGCATGATAAATAAGGACATAGGTAACCTGCAAACAATGAACCCATCACAGTTCAGCTTTGAGAAAGGAAGGTCATGGTCATGCCTATTAAGCCTAGTGAACTTTTTTGAGTGGGTCACCAAGGCACTGGATGAAGGCGAGACTGTGCACACAACTTACCTTGACCTGGCCAAGTCTTTTGATACAATACCTCACTCAGGCATTATAGACAAGCTCACTAATTTAGGTACAGGCCCTATCACCCACTGAATAGCCAACTGGCTCACTGATAGGACCCAGGAGATAGGGGTGTAGCAAGCAAATTCCATTTTGTACTCACAAGCTCTTAGTGCTTCCCACTTCGGACACCTATCACTAAAAAATGGACACATCTCTCAAAATGCTGCCCTCTCCCCAACACTTTTTTAACTGTTTCCCCTAAAGCTATTAAAAATAATTTTTTTAGAGCAGCAATATTTCACCTGTTGTAAAAGGCATTCACTTAGACAGTTGTAGACATAATATGACCTGATAAACCACGTTGATGTGATGCTTAGAAAAAAATGTACTTAGTAGGCTACAAAAAGTATGCCTAGCTGCACCCTTGTCAGGAGGTCAAAAATAGGTGAGGCCACATCCACCAAGACACCTGTCACTAGTGGAGTCCTCCAGGGCTCGGTACAGGGTCCACTCCTTTTCAGCATCTAAAAGTATTTAATCTTTTCCCAGTCAGCAGTCACCACAGTGGAACTCCGATCCGCTCATGACTGGCAGTGGATTTTTACAATGCCGGGTTGCCAGCCCGATGCCCAACCTTCAAAGAAGGCATGCCCATTCATGCTTGCACCTACCTGCATGTCTTTAGTGTTACTTGACCGCAGGGAGAACATGCAGACTTTACTAATTCTCTGAAATGGAAGCAAATGCTGAAGGTTTATGGCTGCCTAAGTTTGCAGATGATTGCAAGCTGGGGGTTATCATCGACTCCTCTGCAGACATTAGCATTCTTTAAGAAGGTGTATCTCTGACTAACAAATGGTGCCAAAGCCATGGTCTTAAAATCTGTGCTAAGAAATGCATAATTGTTCCCTTTCGGAAGTCAACCATACCATTTAATTACCATGTTGATAATATGCCCCTAAGCATCTATCCAGTAGTCAGGTATCTGGGTATGCACATAGACAATACCCTTATCTTTGACCACTATATGGCCACAGTGGTGAGGAAATCCTTTTATGTTCCGGAACTTATAAGTAAGGGTGTGGCATCTAGGTCCAAAGAGGTCATTATCCCACTGTACTCTGCCCTTATCAGACCAATCATAGAGTACAATGCTCCCTTTGGTATGTACCTGACCAGGCATATGCAGCAACTAGAGCAATCTAGTGGTTCCTTACAAAAAGAATAGAAGGTGTAACAAACATGCCTTACACAGAGTACCTTCAAGCCCTTTTCCTCTACTCAGCCTCCTATAGATTGCTGAGGGGTAATCTATGCCTGGCTTACAAGGAATCCACAAACCCTACACTTATGAATCTTCTGCACATCTATAAATCAAACAGTACCAGAAATACAAGGTCTAGGGACCAGAAATTTATCTGTGTCTTAAGCAGAACATGCTGTAGAGACAGATATGTATCTCAGAGATTGCCTGTCCTATGGAATAGGCTTCCCCTCCATGTGAAGCTGAGTTCATCAATTATGCAGTTTTAGCAAAACCTAGACCAGTGGATGGGGAATAGGAAACTTACACCAGGCCTGGCACCCATGTGCCTTCTGGACAGATATAGCTTATAAATACCTGGCCTTCAATGTTCTGTTTGGATACAAGACATCATTATTCTTTTGGGAAGACTTAACTAGGCTTAGAAAGGCCCCCAGGTTGTTAACCTGCTAACAATCTATAAATCTATAAGAAAGTTATTTTTTGTTTTTATTTTTTCCCTTTCTACTTCCATAAGTGTCCATTCTTTAGAGCATTTCTCATTTACAATCTTCTTTGAGAACTACCTTTTTTATCCTTCATTTTTCAGTAGCCTAAGTTTCTTTTTAAGGAAATATTCATCTATGACTTTTAACTCTCTTATTTTGGTAGCCTTATTGGATATGACATAGCATGTAATGCCATTAAGCATTAAAAAAGATAATAATCATAATTTGTTGTTCACTGCAACAGATGGCCTTGGTGTCTATTACATTTATGTGTCGAAACTGGAACAAAACAAAAAGCTATTGGTTATAACTTTGAATGATTGTTATTTCTATAATTAATATTAGGAAAGGAGACTTGGCCACTGAACTATCTGCAATGACAAACAAAAATAATAAGTGAACAATGGTTGTGAATCAGCAAGAACTAATGATGATGGAAGGTAAAATCAGCTTTATATAGTGCTGCATGAAAGCTGGTGACAATAGTGCACCGACAGAAGACAGTTGTCACTGTATGAGAGATGGACATTTTACTGATGGAAAATCAGGCTTAATGAGCACCTGTTTAAAGAATTCTCAAAGAAATATGTAAAGCAAGCAAATCTTTGGACAAGGAAAATTGGTAAATTAAGTATTACCAAATAGATCTTTCACTTTGAAGGCAACAGTGTTAAAATAAACATTTAAATAACTCTTAAATACTAACATGTCAACATTCAGTGTCTCAGTAGCAAAATATATATACATCGTTTGCATGATTTTAACATGTATTTTATTTTCCTGTCATTTGCTATATCAAGAAGTAAAACTCCATGTTGTATGGATGATTAAACAGAAACTTGAAGATTTCGGGTGGTATACACAGTTACTTGCGCAAATGTGATTGGGATATTCCTGATGCTTATGAAGGAGCATAGGAAAGGCACAATTCATAGAGGCCATTTACATTAATGGACAAGGATTGAAAAATAATGAGATGCAAATGAGAAATGTTGTGAATCGCAATATGCTAATATGGTGGTTTTGCAATTCATAGTCTGACATCCTTGTGGTAAGCACATCCTTGTTAAATGCGATGATTTAACTTTAATATTGGAAGTGCAATCCACAAGCTTGTTTATCCAAGTATGCACAAGCACTTCCCTGACACACAAATAAATTATTTCCCCCAGCAACCCCTTCTTTAGCTTGCATTAAGTATGCACAAGCACTAAAATGTCACAGTAAATTATTTTGCTCAGTGATCACTCCAGCAGTATGAGCATGTATGCACAAGGACTTCCCTAACAAACAAATGAATTATTTCTCCCAGCAACCCATTTAGTACCATTTCGTAATATGCACAAGCACTAAAATGAAGCATTCAGCCAAGTGACCCCTACAGTAACATGCCCCAGTATGCACAAGCACCAAAATCAAATATTCACCCACATGACCCCTTCAGTAACATGTCTAGGTACGCACAAGCATTGAAATATAACATTTACACAAGCAAATCCTTCAGTAATATGTCCAGGTATGCACAAGCACTAAAATTAAACATTTCTCCAAGCGACTCCTTCAGTAAAATATCCAGGTATACACAAGCATCAAAAGGAAACTTTTACCCAGATAGCCCCTCCAATAAGAATGTCCAGGTATGGACAAGCATCAAAAGGAATAATTTACCCAAGTGACCTCCTCCAGTAAAAATGCTCAAGTATACAGATGCACTAGCTCAGCTCCCCTCGCTTCTCTGTATTCTGATTGAAACTGTTGCTTTCTGGCATGACTTCAGGGTGATTTACATACTTTGTATGCAAATGGGTTCATTATTGATTCATATCTATGAATTAAACTCATGTGCAAACATGTAAACTCTTTTAACAGAGTAATAGCTGTCCCCCTATTGTTTATGTGTTAATCACATTAAGCTTTTCTGATAAGGGGGCTTATGTTCAAAAATGTTCTCTGCATTTATGTAGTCATCCTGACAGTCCAAGATTTGCATAACCTTGTAGCACTGCTCTCTGTGAATCACCACTATGAAAATGCTTAGCCCTGGACTACAAATGCTGCCCTTCACCTTTACAGAAATATTTCCTCATTCATTCTTCCTGTATTTGAGAAATAGAGTAATTGTGCAGTGCTTGTGTGCTTAAAATGAATTCAATCACACTGCTCAACTTTAAATCATTTGAAACTATGCTTCAGTCCAATGAGACAAATAAATCTTTAAGGTGTGGTAAGAATAACAGTAAAAGTTAGCCTCAAGTTATTGTGTCATCTAAATGTGCATGGATTTCAAGAACTCTCTTCAGGGTCACATAGCATGGAGACGGCAGCATGTTCAAATCTCAATGTTTCTCAATTAGAAAGAAAAAGAAGAAATAAAAAGAAAGTCAGTGTGTTGGAAGTACACTACATCAGTAGCGATTTAAGGTATGGGTGCATAAAATTAGAAAGAATGAGATAGTTTGTGAGTAGGAAAGTAGACAATACTGCTTCATCTTGGTTTGTGTGGATGGACTTGTTGAACACTGGATTCAGATAAGTGTTCCAGTGTGATACTGCAATGTGTACTGCTGAAGGCTTTTGCTGTAGGATGCCCTGCTTTTTCATGCCTAAAATATCAGATGTGGATTCAGTTTTATGCTCTATGGTATGATGTATGTTACTTAGCTAAAAAAAAAAAACATTGACTTCAGTATAGTATTGCAATAGAATACTTTAATTTTACTGTTGAATTTGTAGACTATTGCATTCAGTTCAGTGCTGCTATAAATAGCTCCTCATCATTGTTTAACATGAAGTTCACCTTGTTTGCATGGCTAATTTTGTAGTGCATTGGATTTAGTTTAAAAGTTGCATGAGATGTGGCAAGCTGCATAGTTGTAGACCACTGGATTCAGTCAATTACTGCCAGAAGATGTCTTAGTTTGTACAATTTACCTGGCAGTGCATTGGTTGACTTTAATACACCACAGCATGTTGTAACATGCATCAGTGAAAAATATTGGATTAACTCTAGTGCATACATGGCTTGCCTATGTTATGCTGCTGATTTTGTAGCACTTTACACTCAGTTTAATACAGCCACAGAATGTTTTCAAATACACTTGTGTGTGTGAGAAGGAGGGTACAATTTGGCTGTATACACTATCAAGTGATGCTTCACGTTGTAGACTCATATCAATCATTATATCAGGTTTACACTACTACACTACTGAATACACTAATAGAATGCCACATGTTGCAGTGCATTGCAGTGACTTTAAATAATTCCTTTGCTTTTTCCTTTCCCTTTAAATGTGTGTGTGTGTGTGTGTGTGTGTGTGTGTGTGTGTGTGTGTGTGTGTGTGTGTGTGTGTGAGGTGCAATTTGATTGTTTACTTTGCCAAGTAATATTTTACTTTCCATGCCTGAAGCATACCCCCATCAATCACAATGACAGATTTACTTCTGAAAAAACTGATGCAAAGTCATGCATTGCAGCGCATTCCCCTTTCTTTTAAACAAACAAGTAATACTGTACTTTCCCTGACTGAAGCACTGTGCATCAATCACCACGACAGGTTTATTACTGAATGCACTAATGAAAAGCAATAAACTTGGCACAGTAATTATTGCAATATTGCAAAAGCAGTAGTGCTTCTTGCAGAACAGCTGTATTGGCAAGCACTTGAAATGCTATGACATTCCCCTTTTCAGTCAGTAAATCTATCTATCTATATATCATCTAACTTTTTATTGGTATATATATATATATATATATATATATATATATATATATATATATGTATGTATGTATGTATTTATTTATTTATTTTCCTTGTTTGCTGACAGGGTAAGCCTACTGGACAAATTGTAACTTTGCATAGAGGTGACCTGGCAGCACTATTTGATTCAGTAAATTGCTTAGTCACAGAGTAGGCAAGTGAAGGTGAAAGGGAACCCTGTACCCTGAGTGGAAAAATCATATAATAATCCAAGAAAGAATGTTCCCCGGTATGCAAACAGTCCCCGTTGTAAAATGTAGGCAAAACAGCAGAAAACAGCAACGGTAAACTGAAGCACAACTTGTATCATAATTCAGTAAAATAAAATCACATTTATTTTCAAATAGGTAAGCGCTTTCACCACAAAATGTGGCTTCATCAGACCATTTACAAGTAAAAGTACATAAACTGCCAAACATTTACATTTATACATAACACCTCCCCCTAATTAAATTCAAATGTTTGTTGTAGCAAATCAATTCAGCACAAAACGCCCCCTAGCTGCTTGACATCATAAACAGATTAAAACAGCAACAAATTAATTATTTAGTTGTTGATACATAAATAAAATCCACATTATAATACTCAAAATTCATCACATAATAAAATTGTATGCATGCTCCACTTTAAAATATATGCATATCTCATCCTTAGCAGCATAAAATGTATTGTGCAGCTATAGATCAACTAGCTATCTAGTTGATTTTGTTATATATAAATCATCACACAATAATAAATTTATACCATCATGACATAACCTTTCCTACTTGGTATAACCGATTATGGTCAAGCACTCGCTCGACTCCAGAACCCAAATCATTCAAATCAGTACATCATTACTTACACATTCATGGATCAAGTCATATTGCACACATTTAAATATACCTCCAAGTCTATCCTGTGGTGTAGCTAGGTCCTTTCAAATGAAAGATATAATACCATCAAACATGTTATAACATAATCGTTCAGCTTACAACCCTTGTATGCTGTCAAAGATCAATCACAAAGTGATTTCTATTTTGCGTCGTTCAAATAAACAGTTTACTGTACCTTCTTAAACATAGATGAATGACGAGCCTATTTATCTATATATCCATACTAGGTTCCAGAATGCAGTTAAATATGCACTTATCCAGTTTACTTTTGCAATAAACCCCCTTTTTTAGTGTGAATGCTGTTAAGCACTCACTCTACTATTTACTTTGCAAAAGCACTCCTAATCGTGATGTCATCACGCCATGCCTCCGTTCCATAAAAAGGAACAGTGAACTATTCAGACGGTTATGTTTTTAAGGAACGGAGGCATGGCATGATGACGTCACAATTAAGAGTGCTTTTCAAGCTAAAAAAGGGGGTGAATGATTATGATTATATATAACAAAAGCAACTAGATAGCTAGTTGATCTGTAGATGCACAATACATTTTATGCTGCTAAGGATAAGATATGCATATATTTTAAAGTGGAGCATGCATATAATTTTATTATGTGATGAATTTTGAGTATTATAATGTGGTTTTTATTTATATATCAGCAATTAAACAGTTAATTTGTTTCTGTTTTAATCTGTTTATGATGTCAAGCAACTAGGGGGTGTTTTGTGCTGAATTGATTTGCTACAACAAACATTTGAATTTAATTGGGGGGAGGTGTTATGTATAAATGGAAATGTTTGGCAGTTTATGCACTTTTACTTGTAAATGGTCTGATAAAGCCACATTTCGTGGTGAAAGTGCTTACCTACTTGAAAATAAATGTGATTTTATTTTACTGAATTATGATACAAGTCGTGCTTCACTTTATCGTTGCTGTTTTCTGGAGAAATCATATAGTATTTTCATTCACTTGTATACTGCCCTGCTGCAGCTACTCTGTTAATGAAGCAACATAATGCACTTGTGCTGAAAATACTGTATAATACTCATAATAAAATAACACTATTAGTACAATACTCCAGGGACAAGATGGTAAGGCATTTTTTACTCTTTGAGCACCCACACTGCCCCCGAAAAAAAAAATAAGCATGTAAAAAAATTATGAACAGAAATTGTCTTCTGTTAATCAGGGTTGAAAAGGAATATATGTATTTTTGGTTGTTTGCATGTTTATATTTTTTGTAAGTAAATCCTCTCAAACTCCAAGAGACTTTAAATATCTATCCTCTTGAATGTGGTAAGCTGAAACAAATGGTAATATTCACATTTTCATACTTCAAGGTTTGTTTGTGTATGTATTTATGTTTGTATATCTGAGTGCGTGTATACTTATATATGCAGCACAGGTGCAGTTGGCTCTGAAATTTGTTAACACTGTTTTCATGTTTTGTACAGTGTATATCATGACTGTGAATCCCATCCTAAGAAAACATGTAAAATATTACTTGCTCTTTCATGCCCAGCTAAAAAAATAAGGAAATATATTATGTATTAGTGCTCATGTAACTCATGAATGTCGGCATTACTGATTATTGATTCTAACTTTACATTTATTTTCACATATACACCCCTGACAGATATTTTTTGCAGTAGTCATAACCAAAATCGCATTTTCGTTACCAGAAAAGTATACTGATTGAAGGTCAATGACTGTTGTGCATTTGTCTGTCTACAAAGAATGCAATCCTAATGAAAAATGTTTTCTGTCATACCAGTGAAAGAAAATAGAGCAAATGGAGAATATTTGAAATGTTTATAATACTTATCTTAATTATTTATCAGAGGTATTTAATAAACTGTTTTATCCTAATAGCACTACAGATGAAACTTAAGAAATATTTCTATGTTGAGAGTTTCTTACAAACATTATCAACAATAGACATAAACAATAGACATATATAGGAAGATGCGTTTCTGTAATTAAAGTAGGGAGTAAAGCATACCTATTTGTTAAATAAGACATAGATTTTTCTGTACTGTAGTCATTTTAAGAACAAAGATTGTCAAGTTAAGCTTAACTCCTAAACTGAGAGGTAAGTAGTCTTGTCCACCTTTCTTTTTTAACTCAAGAGCATTAGTGAGAATCATACGTTAACTGCTAACTTAGAATACCAATTGTTAATAATTTTTCCATACAGTGGCTGAGATACAGAAGTGGGACCTTTCTGTAAGGTTAAGGTTGCACATATTGTTTGAGTGACAGCAGGTAGGATTCAGAAAAGCTCTTAACAGTATGTAAGCTTGATTTGTTTTGTGTAACGGAGTTACACCAGTGAAATTTTGATGCATAAGAAAGATTCACTGGGCAGGATGTTTACACAAAGTGTCCTGATCCTCAGAGTAGCACAGTATTTCACAGATGATGGATATAGATCACTGTGAATGGTAAGTATATACGAGGGGATACAGTAGAGTATACATATGCACATGTGATTTAAAGGTAGAAAATACATAGCAAATTGTACTACATTAAAGTGTGAAGCTAGATGCTAAGACAATATCTACTTCAAGACACTAGTAGTTCTGTTGGCCCTGACTAATTATACAAGACTTTAGGAAAATCAGTCAAGTATTAGAGAAGAGGGTTTCTAAAAATGGCAGTAAACATATCTTCGCTCCAGTATATGTTGATAAGCAAACCACTAAACACACAGCTAGGTCAAGGAGGTCACACAGTTAAAAGGAGAAGGTTAGTAGACACTGACTGATCCTGCTAGACAGTGGAACCCTGGGAAGGTAAACAATGATAAAGTCAATGATTTTGCTATCTTTTCCAAATTTTTGCACCAAAAAAGGAAGCAAATGCATCCCATTGTAGTCCAGTCTCAGTGCAGAGTAAAGTAATACAGAGATATACATATGGCCCATTGGGATGTTCAAAGAATCTCCATTCCAATAGGCAACACAAGTCTTATCCTAACACTTGTGGCCACTATTCAGATTTTAATGTGACCTTGGTAACAGATTTCCAACAAACAAAGAAGGAACTAAGCAGCCACAGAAATAAAGTATGGGGTACTCAGAATTTTCAGGAGCACAGCATGGATTCTTTTTGACAGAGTTTGATAATCTTCCATGTATGAATATAGCTATGAGTTTCCCCTTTCTATTTTCCATGTAACCTTTAGCTTTCCAGCCAATGTATATAAGAACTTTATGTTATTCAGAATATTCCAGAACTGTGATGTGCTATGTCATGCTAGCTTTTATCCTTCAATGAAGACTGTAGATCAGAGTGTGTGTTGTGACTTTAAGAAACATTTCAAAGTGAAGGGACATGTGTATAAATGGAGAGCACGTGCAACCGGATGTGTTTGTATGTAATAACTGTTTAAATCGAACCCACAATCATTCGTCTGTTTATCCTGACTGGACTAGCGACATGGTGTCAGAAGTGGGATGTCTGAATGACATGCCCCCGGATTCAAGAAACCTCTGTGTAAGACTCAATATGTCTTACTCGGAGGCTGCAGTTGAATGGTATGACATCAGCATGCCATGAATATTCATGAGGGCACGCTGACTCAACCGTAACTCTTACACGGACTGAGTAGGAAAGCAGGGGGTGTGTCCGACTGCCGAGCAGTCTAAATGTACACGCCCCTGCAAGGTTTTAAAAAGAATAATGTCAACACACAAGAGCGAGTTCGCTCAAATGTACTTGCACCCAACACCACTCTCCCTGACACTGTAAACCCCCATCACACTTATATAAAGTAAATAATCATTTATTTTTTTTTAAATCCATGGTATAGCTGCCTGTATTTGTGCGTGTGTGCGCGGGTGTGCCCATTGCTTAGCTGTAGTTAGCAATTCCGGCATGGAAGAGCATAAGAAAGAATGTTTATGCAAATCACACCAAATTGCAATAGTGTAATGGTAGAGCGTATGCACAGAGAGGAGGCATTCACGGTTCAAGTCTCACCACTCCCCTTTGTATTTATGTTGTAAATCAGTATATGAAATAATACCAGACATATATGATTAAAATATTAGTAAAAGCAGTGAAATGGCCAATGTATCAGTGGACAAAATATATATTTTTAAGGGATCCAGATATATAATAGCCTGCCGTTAAGCAGTGCTTTCCCCAGCTAAACAGAGGTGCCCAAAGTTTAAAAGTGCTTTACCCAGTGCAATACAGGTGCCCATAGCTTAATAGCGCTTTACCCAGCACAATAGAGTTGGCCAAAGTTTAAATGTGCTTTACCCAGCACAATGTGTTTGTGTGGACGTACGCGCTGCGCCAACCAGGGCACCGTAGGGCTCCGGGGAGCAACGTAGAGCTAAGCTACTTAAATGCAGCCACACCCCCTAGCCTTTCTAGACAGTATTAAAATAAATGAATGACAAGGTTTGAACCCAGGATCCTGTGCATCATAATCAAAGTACAGAACCACTAAGCCATGACAGCTTAGAAGAAGCAGCTACTATCAGCATACATATACTTAGAAATGGTAGTTTAACCATTACTAAGCATGTCTGCAGTCAGCCTAGAATTCTCAAAAATGGCCAATCACAAAAAAGTGCGGGAAATGCGGCATATTTAAGCCCCATAGGCGGGAATACTCGCCATAACTGATTGTAGCTCATATTTGCAGTCAGAATGGCAGGTGCAGGAGAGGGTTCACGCTTCTGAGCGTAGCGTTGGGGCATCAAGGAGTCAAAATACATGGTTTGGCTCCTTGTCCACCGTCATGAGTCCAGACTCCTGCAGGGCCAGTTCCAAGGGATGGAGTACAAGGCTGAGGCTTGGAACTGGTTAACTCATGACCTCACCAGTGCCACAGGCATTCCTCGCATTGGTGAGCAGGCCCATCACCACCATGCAGACCTGAAGAGATGGAAGGAGGACTGCCTGAACCAATGGATATAGGAGGCCCGTGGGATGCAGGATGCCCCACGACTGAGTAAGTAGCCATAGAATGCAGTATATAAGAACTGATAATTGATTCTGTATAACAGATAGGTATGTCTCAATATCCCTTCATTTACTTCACAGCTGCAGGTGACCGTGCTGAAAATTAGCAAGCCTATGCTGATAGGCTGCAAAGGCTGCGCCACCAGGCAGGTTAGTGAAAATTCTGCATGTTTTGTTATATAAAATAGGGGAGAGAGCATGAAATAAAGTGTTGTAGTACAATAATACAGCCATAAAATGGCCTGAATAAGTCCTCTGCATGTACTGTCATACAAAATAGTCATAGTGCCAGAAAAAGAGTGTAGTAACCCATTAAGAAAGGTAACATATGTCTGGAATAAAATCTCTGCAGGTACTGTCATATAATATATGTGAGTGAGCCTGCAAAAGTGTGCTCTAACCCATTAATAGAGGTATAATATGTCTTGAATATGTCTGCCATATGCACTGTTATAACAAATAAAGGAGTGAGCCTGTGGAAAAGTGTGTAATGTCAGTAATAAAGGTTTAAAACCCAGAGTGTATGTGTGTCACTTAGTTTGAAATATTGTTGTACCCTTGCATTATACAAATAGTACTGTGTTAGAAAGTGCTGGCAACACAGAGTTCTGCAGTCCCATCTACAGTGGGTGATGGAAGTGCTAGTAGTTGTGAAGCATATATACAGTTCTCAAAAGTCAGTTACTGGCTGGCATGCATAAGTAAATCTGGCACACAAGTAGCATGCTAATATGTTCCCCAAAAATGTGAGTGTGCCTCAATAAATGCAGGGTTCTGTACAAATTGAAGTGAAAATGTCATGTGAAAACATCCAGATATGTAGATAAAGAAATATAAATTCAACCACGAAATATGTAGCAGAAACATCTTCATCTTGGACAGTTAGTATGTCAGATATAGGTCAAGTATATATTGAACTAGCCAAACCCATTACACAACCTAATGCATGGTGGCAAGTGTAATAATACATGTAGGGAATATATACTTGCAGTCACTAGGAATGTAATGTACAGTAAAAGTGATTATAAGATGTTAACTGAGGTTTTTTCTACACCCTACTGTTTGTGCATAAACCATGCAATTCCACACCTCAATGGGTATGTGTAATCTTAAATATTTGTTGGGACATATGTCCTTTTGTTTTATAAATATTTGCATTCATGTTGATGCATGTGCCCTATTCAAACACCACGTTCATGGTGGCCTATTGCTACCAAACATCCCTGCATGCTGTTGGAATATCCACTGTCGTTCAATATATGCATGTGTTATGCTTGCTGTTCAACTGTTGGAACCTTGGTGTGTTTGGTTAATGGGAGTATTACTGCATGCTGTTACAACTAATCTGGAATGCTGTTGTTTATGTTGTAATTAAACGCACCTAATCACAGAATGTATGGGAAGGCCAGTCCCAGCGGACCCACCTGTCCCTCCTCAGTTGGCGAGTGCACCTGGCACCAGCAGCTCCGGTGCCCAGCCCGGGCACCCCTCCTCCGTTGGACCTGTGCCACCTTCGGGTGGAAGCACTGCTGGGGATGGGGCTTGCCCCCCCATGCAAGCGTGGGCAGAGAAGGGCCACCTGTCACCCTTTGAAGGGTCTGGGCTGTGGTCTGTAGGGAGATCCATCGTTCAGTCGCTGATCCCCTACTCCAGCTTGAGGCGAGAGTGGCGCATCTCTCGATTGAGCCTGCCCATCCTACTCAGCCCCCAGCACAGCCACCCTCGGGGCTGTGAAGGTGCAGTGGTGACTGCCCATGGGTGGGGATCTCAGTTCCACTGTTACCATCTGTGGGCTCATGGGCTTGCGATTTCCAAACAACCTTCCCCGTCAATTGTGTTCACCCACCCCATGTGTCAAATTCTGCCCCTGTATGCATCTTGTTTGTCTTGTCTGTTTACCTCCCCAACCTACCTCCCCAAATATACCTACATCCCTTACCTCACATTCCACTCTCACCTGAAAAAAAAAAATAAAAAAAAGGGCAATCTGTTCCCACAAAAAAATTACGCCCCATACATAGTTGCCCATTTTGCACACATGTCCACCGGACGTGTAAACTGATAATTATAATTGGCAGTACAACATACTCTGTTGTCCTCACCCCTCTCTCAGGGGTGGAAGGTTGCAAATTTCACACCAAATTATGAACATATGCACAGCTGTTGCTGGTAAAGAAATGGGCAGCTATGGACCTTCCCTACACCCTTCCTGCACATCCCAGTTGGTTTCCCTACTGTCTTTCCCTCTTTGTGCCCCCATTTTCACCACTTTCATATCTCCCCATTTTCTTTTCTTTCAAAGAAATTAGCGCGGGGGTTAACGGGAGTAAGCACTTTTAAGCAGTAGTTAGCAGGGGGTGCACGAGTGTGAGCTTGTGTGCGCTTAGCTAAGCATCGCTAAGCATCGCGCAAAACCACGCAAACCAGCTTACAACTACTTAAAAGTGCCTTAGTCACTCTGTATAACAGGGCCCTTGTATTGCTCAGCAGCAAAATAAAATACACCTGTCAGTCTTGAACCCCAGACTTTGGACTCACCAGTCTGCATGAAGTACCACTACACCACAGCAGGTATACAATAACTTGGTGCTGAAAGAAATATAGTGTGCATTACAATGAGTGAATGTAAAGGGAGAATAGGAATGGCATAACACAAATCATGTTCTGTGGCCCTTAACCAGCAAGTGTTGTGGAATTGCATGACATGACTGTGAAAAGAGAACCAGCCATGCTAGTAGGGAATAATGTTACAGTAGCACCTTACAAATCCCACACAGTATCAGAGCAGGATAAACACTGGCATATTTGAATAGGTCAGAGGCCAGAACTGCCAACTGTGACTGGTTTACAGGGATGTCCCTGATTTGCAAACAAATGTTAGATGTGTCCCTCAGACTCCCAGTGAAATGTAGTAACAGTAGGCAGAAAGGTGGGGAATCCCACTTAATGATAAATGTCAATAAGTGAGTGTAGACACTGCTTGCATGTCAGAAAAGGTGTAGTAATACATATGCTCAGAATCCCCCAAAGTCGCAACTGCAAAATATCTGAAATATATCACAGGTGTATCCCACTCATATGTACCGTTCCCTGAGGTTGTTCAAATATATACCTGAGAGTATCTGAGGCCTGGAAGAGTCAGAAACACACAGGCATATCAGCTTGTCTGCTGTTACACACTCTGCGAATAGCTGTAGAATGAATTCCACAAGCATGCCCTTATGTAGGAGTGCAACACAGAAATATCAAAGGATGTATCCATGTACTGCTAGCAACCACCTGTGACAATGCCATGGTTCAGGTGCTGAAAAGACTGGTGTGGTGCACAGTCAATGAATACTAGGCTAACCTCTGTCTACCATCTGGATATGTCCACAGGTGGGAGCTACTCAGACAGATTACTAACCTTTATAGACTTACAGGTACACAGCAACTCTGCATGTTCAGCAAGATAAACATCACACAATAATAAATAATGCACTCTGCAGTTCTGCACCCCTACCCAAAGGTACTATATACCCATGTAGTCAGGCACAACCAAGGTTGTAGGTAGGCATACACAGTAGTTAAATATGTCCAGTTGTCCTGAGCAGACTGTGCTGATGTCAACACAAACCACAAACTGTTCAGAAGTGAGTAACGTACTAATGACAGTATAGCAGTTCACAAACAGTGCATGTGCCTGATGTTCATAATTGGTAGTACAACATACTTAGTTGTCCTCCCCCTCTCTCAGGGGTGGAAGGTTTCAAATATCCCTCCTAATGTATTGCATATGCACAGCTGTTGCTGGTAAAGAAATGGGCAGCT
>NC_056739.1:1326748142-1326795642 GCF_019279795.1 Protopterus annectens | reverse complement strand
GAACACATTTATCATACGCAGTACACGAAAACATGCTACATTTGGCATTACCACACACCCGCTATAAGGTCACACTTCAGTATCCCACATGTCATGCACACACACATGATGTACCTCAGGGGTAGAGGCCTATCATGGGGCTGTGCAACACTCTGCAACACATAACACAGTCATGTTAGGCTATGCTCCCTATTGGGCACCTCACGCACCCATGTACAAGGTGGCTGTGTAATTGTGAATGTAGCCACGGCACTGCAGTTCAGGAACAGCATGCTAGGCAGTGGTCTTGCACACATTAGTAGCTGTGAGTGACCACAAGATGCATGTTGATGATGGCACAGGGTACTACACCCCATCCAGTTACAGTGACCACAGTACTACTCATAGCAGTCATTGCTTTGCACCTCAATGTTGTGTGTGTGCAAACATATGCACCTATACACAATATGCATAGCATGTTGTGTGTGTGCTTACATATGCCAGTATACACAATATGCACAGCAGTCGCCATCCAAACAAAGTGTCACATATATGTCCTGGAATGCTAGTGGTTGTATAGGTCACTTGACACACATTGGATATGTGTGGTGTTTAATGTTGCAGTCATGTAGCATGCCTTGCCATGTCTGGCACCGACATACCTGCAATATGTCCCACACTCACCACAACCACAACCACTGTACACTGGCCATGTCGAGCATTGGGATTCCTTCACATCAACATGCACCACTCATCCCATGTGTGTACATAGCATGCATGTGCTACACCCGTGCCCACTATTATCTGCTATGGACACAGATACTGTACTCAAACATGGATATCTATGTGTCACACAGATAACACATGCAGCCATGGCATGTATGCCTGTGAGTGATGGTTCACAGGGCATTGCAGAGCTGATAATACCTGCACAGCAATGTTGTGTCCATGTACACATTGTGTTCCAGGGTGTAAACAATCACTGAACAACTACACAGTTGCATCAAAGCCATGTATACTGCCATTAAATAGCGGCGTCTACACTTGCATTGCATGGTCTTGTGCAACACATATTCTGCATGCTGACACATGTGTGGTGACTGTTTACCTTGTGATACTGACACCAACCTTCACCCACTATAGAGTATGTGTTGGATTGCTGGTGTGTGTGTGTGTGTGTGTGTGTGTGTGTGTGTGTGTATGTGCTGTAGTGAGGAGTGTATTAGTGTTCATGTGTTCGTGTGTGCATGTGTTCATGTGTGCATGTGTTCATGTGTTCATGTGTGCATGTGTGCATGTGTGCATGTGTTCATGTGTTAATGTGTGTATGTGTTCATGTGTTCATGTGTTCATGTGTGCATGTGTGCATGTGTGCATGTGTGCATGTGTTCATGTGTGCATGTGTTCATGTGCAGACCGTAAAGTGTGTTTCCTGTCTTCCTCTCACAGGTGCTGAGTTAGGGTGGCCAAAAGCAGCAGGGAACCTGAAGCCACTGCCACGAATAGTGGTGACAATGAGACATGTATTTTGGCACAGGAAGGTTTGACAGGGTCTGTCGTTGGTTTGCCAATTGACAGTACACAGCATTCAACCCCATCTATGCGCACACTCATACTGTCAATACATCCCTCAACACCAATGGCCATAGGCGAGGGACAGCATACAGTTGGCATTGACCAGGAGAGTGTGGTACCCATGGCACTTGCATCCCCTCACAGCAGCCATAGCCATATTCCTGGAATGGTACCACATAGGCGGAGGGCCAGGGGTTCTCGGGGGAGCACCGCTGGTCGTATTGCCCCTGGCAGGCATGCCCTCACAGGTCTTATGATTTCCAGTATGTTCCAGGCTGTAATGCAGGCTAAGGCATGTATGGAACGGTACACCAGGCAGGGACTTAGGGCGCAGAGGTCACATTACACCGCTATCAATGACAGTATCTGTGACCTTGCAGGTGCCATCCGGACTTACACCGAGGTCATTGATAGACATTGGGGGGAGACATTAGATGCCCTCCACAATATGTCTTCCATGAGCCAGGACCATGCGGGATGGTTGCGACATCGACGTGGACACATGCCAGCAACAGCAACAGCTGGCAGTGGTCGCGGATGGCCCACAGTTCACAGCCACTCCCGTAGTGGCAGTACCAGCCCCAGCAATGCTGGGGCTGGCCTGTCCATTGACCGTCCCAGTAGACCACGTGCACGTGACTCTGGCCAGTCCCAGCAGGAACATGGTTCCAGTCATCATACCTCTGCCACTGATGACAGTACCCAGTCAGGGTTGGTACCCGATACTGTCTGTAGCACCCCTGCCAGGCACAGGTACTGTGTCCGTGGCCAGAGACAATGATCTGTACAGCCTAGCAGGTACAGTCTGTGGCTGTCTTACAAACTACCATATATGGCAGCCACATGGTGGAGCTCTGTGCATGCAGACACACACATTAACCAAACAGCTAGGGCTCACACATACACACACACATTACATCAACATTGGCCCATGCTGTACTGTTGCCCCTCACACACACACACACACACACACACACACACACACACACACACACACACACACACACACACATGTTGTTTGGATGGGTCAATGTCAGGCTCTGGCAAACAACAAAATGCCCTGTGCATATGATGATACCTGTGTCGCCTCCTGTCATCTGTAACATTGATGTAGGAACAGGCTAACATGGTGCTGATGCACAGGGTGACACTATAGCAGTGTAGCAATATTAGAAAGGTGTCAACAGGAAAGTGTAATGACATCCTTGTAGGTATATCTGAGCAGGCATTATGCATCAAAGCTCTGATTGTCAATGTAGCATTGTTTACACCACTGTTAGGTCTGAGTATGTATTGTCCACCCATGTGCCACTTGGCTGAAGTGTAATGTGTTGCCAGCATGTGTTAGTGAGTGGACAGTACGTGTGTGATGTGTGCAGTACAGATTAGCAAGTGTGCATCTGTGAACATGGTGGGTGCACACTGTCTGCATGTACGTGCATAGTGGACACATGGGACATGTGGCATACCCTGTTGTACACATTGTTAACATCTCATAGTATCTTTCAATGGCCAGTATGCATTCTACTACAGTTATGTACTAACATGGGTAGACATGTGTGTATGACATGGGTTGACACTATGCTGTGGGTGATACCATTAATATCTGTCAATGATTTGTGGTCTGGCAGTATACATAACCTCAACAGCATGACTATAAGCAATCATTGGATGATGTCCTGACAAATGACACACAGTTGTAGGGAACTCAGTAACAGTTGGATCCTTCCGGTGCTACACTATAACACTAACCAGTGGTAATGACCGCCATCCATTCCTGTGACCACACCTGTTTGGCATATAGCCCCCTTAGGTACATGCAAACACATTAGGGATGTGTCCATCCAAATCTGGAAATGCATGCATTGGCCTACAATGCATTCCCTGGATGGGGCACATATCCTACACAAGGGTATCATACAGACAGATACCTGTTGTCTGATACATGCTGTATAGCAGTAAGCCAACTATGGCATAGTCATCCACATGTACTATGCATACTATCCCGTCAGTACCACATAGGTGGTAGCCCTCAACATGTATGTTGGGTACCAATGTGTACATACAGCCTCATGTTATGTCATGTGTCTCTTGGTATCCACATATCCATAGGTATTGTGGAGTCCCAAGGTGTATCACATAAGACATTAGAGGCCTGAATGCATATCCACAAGGCAGTTGTACACCTATAAAGACTGTCCATTATTGGCAGTCGTTGTTGTGTATGAACATGTCTGACATATACCCCAGGCATATACCCTCACTCACACTACTTTTAAGTAACTGTCATGGGTGTGTGTGGTACAGATGACCTTGGCCACAGATCACGACAGTGGACGGCCTTGTCACATACATACATATGTGACCTAAGATCTGAGAAGCAGCAGCACAACCTGTCAATGGAAACAAATGTATTCATGTAGTATGCAGGCTTCACACCTATGTACTGATTGAGGGGACATGTACACATATATATTTGCCATGCAGATACCTGATGTGTGCAATGCACTTACTGTTGTAATCATAATCTGTCATACCATAGTAAAAGCAAAACCCACACTGCATTGACCAACAGTGACACACACACACACACACACAGTCAGCATTTGCAGGATTCAAACCCCTACCTAACTATGTTATGATACTAGAGAGAGATGCATTAACATGGCGCGCTATTTGCTTTACTGGGTGGTTTCTCTTCTCCGTCTGTATTTGTAGGATGGTGACATCATCAGTCTTTCCAAAGAGGAATGCACCTCTTTTAGTGTGTTTTCCCTGTCTCCAAAAAGGGCACTCCTGTCAAAGACAATTGCACACACACAATCAGCATTTGCAGGATTCAAACCCCTACCTAACTATGTTAGGATACTACAGAGAGATGCATTAACATGGTGCGCTATTTGCTTTATTGGGTGGTTTCCCTTCTCCGTCTGTATTTGTAGGATGGTGACATCATCAGTCTTTCCAAAGAGGAATGTACCTCTTTTAGTGTGTTTTCCCTGTCTCCAAAAAGGGCACTCCTTTCAAAGACATTTGTATACATACACACACCCCCAGTGCTTGCAGGATTCAA
This sequence comes from Protopterus annectens, assembly GCF_019279795.1. Lineage (NCBI taxonomy): Eukaryota > Metazoa > Chordata > Ceratodontiformes > Protopteridae > Protopterus > Protopterus annectens. Next base: position 1,326,791,015 of record NC_056739.1, on the reverse strand, counting down.
ACCCCTACCTAACTATGTTATGATACTAGAGAGAGATGCATTAACATGGCATGCTATTTGCTTTACTGGCTGGGTTCCCTTCTCCTGCTGTATTTATAGGATGGTAACATCATCAGACTGGACATGGTAATGTGTGTACACTTTGTTTTATGCCATTCCAGGAATGGTCCATGTGGGTCGTTGGGTGTCAACAGCTTGAACAGGAACTCATAATCCTTACCTTGTGTGATCTATCTGTGGACATTGACATTCCTTCATATGTCAACACATATTTATGCACAGCTTGTTGGTTTTGTGGGTACTACATGTGTCTGGGATGTTGATAAAGGGCTATTCAAAGTCTATGTGAGACATGTGTAGCTGTGTTCAGTGATGTATGTCCTGGGTGGCTGCCTTGCAAACAGTCTAGCATGTTTGGGAACCATGATCCGCACATGAACATACCACAGTTAGTAGGGTTGTGTGTATATCAGCTTCCAATAGCTCTGTTTATGACTTCAACCATGATGGACTCCATGGCCTTGCAGATCAGACTTCATAGGCGTATTGGACTGTACTTCCCATGGTGGTTTGTGCACCAACACTTGTGTGGAGTGCCATATGTTGCTGTAACACATTCAACGGTTCCACATCCTGTGTAGGGGGGGAGGCTCAGCTGACTGTTCAGGTGCAGGATCTGTTTGTTCTGTAGTTTATGCATGACACATATTGGGAATCAATGTATTCCACTTGCTGCCATGCTTTTGGCATTGGGGGTAGCTGTTTATCCTTTCTACATGTGATATCTCCTGGTATGATGATATGGACTATCATCAGTGGGAGGTGGGTCTGTATATATAGGCCTGTCTGTCAGGATGTCAGCATTGTCAGTCAGGTACAGTTGGCCCTGACTTAGGACATATATGGGTGTACATTGCTATATATGACATAGCTGTCGGAGGTGTCATGATTCAGTCTGGACTCCTTCTCACCTACTCTTTACAGAACACTAACGAACCTGAGCACTAATCCCTGTTATACTCTTTTGCACACTTAACACCCTACTGATCCTTTGTGATCTGGCTACAGTGTATGTTATCATAATATCCCAGCATGTCCAGGGGTCAGTTTCGTGTGTACTCTCCAGTCCAGCTGGTGAGTATTGTGATGTTGACACAATGTCACATCTGCCTCATGTACACAGACAACCCTCTCCTCCTCCCGACAAGCTCAGATATATGTGTGAAATGCACCTATAGAGACATACAGGGTGCTGAACTCTCTTGACCCATGACTGGCACAGTCTATCAGGTGGTGAAGGTAACCACACACACCACATATCAGTCTCACATATCCTCTGGCAACAGCACTCAAACCACATTATCACACATAGACATACTCGGATGCTGTGAATTAACTCTGCCTAAGCAGCAGAGACCTCCACAGCAGACACACACACAACTGCTACCCCACTACAATACCCACATACCACATAGTTCACAATGTCAGTGTGCCACACAGTCACTGCCCTTTGGGCTAATACACTTGTAATAGGCGACACTTATTGTCAGACACACTGACGTACCACTCACCAGCCCAAACATGGAATAGTCACTTTGGGCTGTCTGTCGGGTGCCAGGATCTGCCACATAACACATGCAGTCAGGTCACTCCAAAGCAAGTACAGGACTGGCACCATCATTGTCCATGCTGGTGCGTAAAACCTCAGATGTTACTCCCTGGACCACATGACATGGTACATGGAAGAACACTCTGATCATGTAGCCCAGGCCAGTATGAACCTGACCTTGTCTAGCATCTTACACCCACCAATTATGATGTCACAGTATACAGACAAACATATCACGTTTAACAGTTGGCTAACAAATTGGTGTCATTCATAGGGGATACAGTGTCTGTCAGCCTGTGGTGACATGCTTGACATGCCACGTAGCTTCACTATGGACAGCTTGCACCTGTCACCCTTGGACCTTCGAATGCTGGCTAAGGCTCTTGCTACCACCATAGTGCATTTGTTGAGCAGGGCTCAAAAGACAAACCCACCTCCATAGACATTACAGGTTAAATGACACTAAGGGTAATGCCGCTCAACACCAGATGTGTTACCCTCATATTGCGGCCACTCAGGACTCTCCTCAGTATGGAGGATAGCGATATCTGTGCACTAACAGACGCCTAGTTCAGGTTCCCATATGCACACCAGCACTACCAGGTTATGTTTCATACCGTGCTTTCTGACCACAGGACTTGGAACAGACAACACAACTAGGGGGAGTATCCATATACATCACAGATACACACACCTCCGGGTTAGTAGCACTGCACAAAGCATCACAGACCATACATATACAACTACCATTGTGCAAAACTGCCTTTCAGTTTGTTGCCTGCTACAGACCACCCTCCCATACTCAGGAACCACACTCGGCATTCCTGGGAACAGTGGAGAATATGAAGGTCTCCACAAGCACCATTATATTGGGTGACTTCAAATACACAAATACACAAATATTGACTGGGGATACTACTCAAGCCCCAACACCCTCGCCCTACAGTCGCTGCAATTTGTAAATTCATATGCTATGGCTCATCCAGTCACCACAGCCACAAGGGGGAATACATTTTGGACCTGATCATCACCAACATGGGGACTCTATGTTCCACACCAGCGATATACCCCTCATTGGTAAGGTCAGAACATACATATATCTCACTGGACATACATATACCCTCCACACACCCATCCTGGGTAATCTTGGTGAACTTCTCATGAGCCAACGTCTCACTTCACCAAAGCAAGGTGGTATCCTTCAAAGACCCTGAAACAATGGCAAATACGGCTCCGACTGCTGAATCCTTTACATACACATTCTATGGACACCTAGTGGACTGCATGGATTGTGCTATCCCAAATAACAACATGACTCACTCCTCCAATGGCAGGGGACCTGTCTGGTAGACCCCAGCCATTAATAAGCTGTACAACGTCAGGAGGAAGCTACTACATGATAGAGCATAATCCCAGATGGGGAAAGCATCTGTGATCTGTACTAGCAGACAGTTATGATCACTTATGAACTTATATAAGGGCTGCTTCTCACGGACAATTGCACCAGACACGTAGGACTATCACAAGGCCTTCTTCAGTTATGTCAGGAACCTGGGTGGACACTCACTGATATGCTGTGAGTTACTGTGTACTGACTAAACTTACCCTGAACCCATTGGCATTGCCAGCATCCTGGCAAACAGGTTCAGTGCAGATGTCTCCCCCCCATCCCCCCTAGGGAAAAACTATCCATCCCAACAGAGTGTAACCTCCCTGACATCACACAGTAACAGGTGAGTGCTGCCCTCCCCAAAGCATACATCACAGCATCAATGGGACCAGATGGTGTCCTGGCATGCATCTTACATGAGCTTCATGACAGACGTAACCCTCACATTATATCACTGTGCAATATCGGAGTTACTGCAGGATATGTACCCATGGAATGGCGTACAGCAACAGTGGTCCCACTCAACAGAGTTGGTGCCATAACGGACCACAGACAATATTGCCCTATAAGCCTAACTAGCCTGTTCTGCAAAGCTATGGAGCGTATTGTCATGGGTCTCTTACACATAGACATCGGGAACCTACAGACACTGTGTCCTACACATTTCAGCGTTGTTGTGGGCAGATCTTGCCTCTTGAACATGTTTGTATTCTTTAGACAGTTAACAGGTCCATCGACATAGGGACAGTTGTCCACACAGCCTACCTGAACCTTGCAAACCCCTTCCACACAATAACCCACTGGGCCATTATGCATAGGCTCATCAGTGTCGATATGGACACATATCTCACATGATGGATTGCTATCTGGATCAGGGATAGCACCCACATGGTCAGAATTGCAGGTGCCATGCCTGACTATACACCAGTTACACGTGGCATCCCACACGGCTCGGTCCTGGGACCTCTCTTGTATATATTTGTCTGATGTACAGGCTACAACAGGGGGAATATGGCTGACTTTGTTCGCACTTGACTGCAAACTGGGTGTCATAATCAACTCTCCAGCTGCCACATGCATACTCAAACAGGGTCTTACAGAGATGGATGACTGGTGCCTGAGCAATGGCCTACAGATAAATGCCATTAGTTGCATAGTCATCCCCTTTGGGAATAGCAACATGCCCACACATTACCACATAGGTAGTACTCCATTAGATACGGTAGGAGTTGTTAGGTGATTGAGGACATGACTTGTTTGTACTGTCGCCTTTGACATTCACGTTGCAAAAGTGGTTGGACAGACCTTCTATATAAGCCACCTTATCCCATATGGTTTTACATCTAGATCGAGTGAGGCCATTGTGCCCCTATACTCATCATAACCATGCTTGGTTACAATGCCACATTTGGGGTGTACCTTACCCAACACCTGCAGCAACTGTACTGGCCACAGAAGTTCCTCACCAAGCAGATTTAGGGACTCACATGAATGACCTGCACAGTTTGGATGCAGTAACTCCAGCTATACTCGGTCGCTTACCACCTATTCGGATATGATGTGTGCCTGTTGTTTACAGAAATACCCAACCCAGAATTGCTGAATATGCTCCACCTCAGGATATCCGACTCCCTTGGAGCTACACACTCCAGGGACATATACCTCAGCACAGATGTTAATAGGACATGCTGGAGGGACAGATTCTTATCCCAGGGCCTCCACTCACTCCGGATGGTGATCACAGTTTCACATAGGCAGAGCCACCCACTGACCACCTACAGGGGACATCTTGATGGCTGTATGGGTGATCGTATGTTTACCCCTGGGATATCTTCTGTGTCCCTGCTAGACAGAGGCACACTAGCCTAGACATACATGGGCTATCTTGTGTGATCTACTATTCACTGGCACAGTGTAGTAATCTGACAGGGTTGCAAAAGCCAAACACACTCTGGCTAGGCTTGTACATGCCCTAGTGCAGATAGCCTAGTATCGACCTCTGAACCTATGCTTATGTTCGGGATGCACAATATTTATTGCTGATACTGTTTGCAGGTCTTTATCATCTTTGCTTTCCCAGTTTCTATGAACAACTTAGGTATCTGAAGAACATATTTGATTATGACAGGGTTCCACTATATTATATATGTGTCTGTTGTCATGTAACTGTGTGCACAGGGCAGATTGCTGGATAGTGAGAGGTTCCTGGGTTAACACATGCAACTGCCAGATACATGTGGCCCACTGCTGTACTCAGACATGGCCTAAGTGTGTGAGTATGCCCAGTTCAGGCTTTCCATGTTTTGATGCCTGACATTTGTCTCATTTATTCAAGTGTGTGAGCATGCCCAGTGTGACCTTTCAGTATGTTGTGATCTGAGGTCCACTACATTTGTGGATGTGTGTGAACATGACCAATATTAACATTTATACTGTGTGTGTGTGTGTGTTGGAAGTCAAGTTCTGTTCTTACTGCAGGACTCACCTTTGTGTCATAACTCAACAGGGATTATGCTGTGCCTGCAGGGTTTCCATGAGATACTTTGCATAGACTTATCAACATTCCTTCATACTGGCTGACCACTGCAATACTGTCATGGTTTAGTGGTTCAGTACTTTAACTATAGTGCACAGTATCCTGGGTTTGAGGCCCATCACTGCTTTATATTTTCATACTGAGCAGACCAGACTGCTTAAGGGCCAGTTAAGCAAATATGAGCATGCTGGCTTTTATTCAGCTATGGCTTACTTAGACCAGGCTTGTCCAACATTGCTGAATATTCACCAACTTTGCTGGACGTTGCCCAATATTACTCAACATTGACCACAGTTGCACTACTTGGTGTGTGTGATTCTGTTTGCATATACTACATGGTGGTAAATGCTGTTTAGCACTACTTTAAATCACTTAACACATGGCAATCATGCCTCAGATGGTGCTGCAGGGCTGCCTATGTCGGATGCACATACTACACTCCCTGTACATGTTTGAAAGCTGGTAGTGTCAACTTAGGCATCCCTTTTACTATATGTGCGATTCAGAGAGGGGTATCATTTCCAGAGTTCCTACTGAGCCAGTGTATGTGCTATGCATTGCCTCTTTGCCAAGGCCAAAGCATACTGGGCATGCCTCCTTCTGCCTACTGGGGCAGGCTCAAGTTGTTCCTCCTCCGAGTCACGCTCTGCCTGTGATGACCTTGGCAATGGTGGGGGCTGTTTGGCAAAGGCCTATGCTGGTCCTGCTGCAGCTGTTTTTGCAGGATCATATTATGTAGCATAGCACATACCATGACAATTTGGGTACATGTAGTTGGTGAGTACTGCAAGGCTCCACCAGATGTGTCCAGGCACTGTAACCATGACTTGAGCAGCCCAAACACACACTCGATTACATTTCATGTTTGTGCCTCATTATGGCATTCCTGTTCAGGTGTGTGTGCGTTTCTGATGGGTGTCATCAGCCACGGCTGCAGTGCATAGCCAGCATCCCCCACTAGGTGACCATGTGGGATGTCCCCATTGGTAAATGTCTGGTACAGCTGCGTCAGATGCCAGATATTGGAATCATGGTAGCTTCCAGGGCAGCCAGCACACACATTCAGTATTATGCCCTGGGCATCACACACGACCTGGCAGTTGATGGAGGGGAAGTCCTCGCGGTTGAAGTAGACCCTACCCCACTCACCAGCTGGTGCTTTGATGTGTATGTGTGTGCAGTCTATTGCGCCCACTACCTCAGGGTATTCCGCTATTTGCTGGAAGAGACGCATATTGCTGGCCAATACCTCACGGGAATTGGGGAAATATACATGATCACCAACATGTGCTGACATGGCATCCAGGAACTGGTGCAGTACCCTGGATGCTGATGCCTGTGTTATCCCCATCATATCACCAGTTGGTCTCTGGAAGGTACCTGTTGCTAATATTCTTAGGCCAACACATACCTTGGTTTCCACTGGGATGGGTTCCCCTCTGTTGGTTCTGTGTGTGAGGGGTGGCCTGCACAGCTCAACAATTTGCTGCAGGAGGTCTCTGTCCATTCTATAGCGCTCCACTATCTCCAGCTCATGTAGCCCCTGGTAGGTTATCCTGGGCCTGTACACTCTTCTCCGTCTCCTTGCTGTGAGTTGTCCAGCAGCATTTCCATTGTCACCACCCTCAGCATGTTGCATATTTTGCCTTATAACAGCAATGGCAGCCCCTACCATTTCTTTGTCTCAGTAAAGCTTTTTCAGTTTTCACTTCTATTAGCTTACTGCAGTTTCTCTTGTGAGAAACATTATGGACTGTTGTTTGCAGAGTTTTAAGTGCTAGGCTGGGCTGGGCTAGTGCACTGCCTGTGTAATTGCCTGATTCTGATTGTTTTCACCTGCTAGCTCTGCTAGTACTCCCTGGTAGCTTCCTACTATTTGTTGTGCTTCCTATTTCCTTTCAGTTGCCTCGGGGGGGGGGGGGTCAGTGCTATGCACACAAGCACAAACACGCTTACAGCAGCTCACACACGCACACACATGCTTACACAGACTACAACTTGCTTATTCAGGTTAAAATGCACGCACACCAGTGCAAACATGCTTACAACACTTTAAACTGCCTTATACATACTTACTCCAGCTTAAACGCGCGCACTCACGCTTACACGTGTGCACACTGTCTTACTCGGGTTTACAGGCGCACACACACATGCATACCTGCTCAGCAAGAAACTTTGGTGTTATTCATGGCATACACCTTCCATTTCTTGCCTTTACCTAGCCTACCTGTTGACACACCTCTTTCAATGATGTGTAAATTACAGCTGACACATGCCACTCTGCTCCAATGAGCTTCCCTTCTTTCATACATACCCCACTCGTGATGTCACCTATCTTCTACTCTGTTACTCCCCCTATCCTACTCCTACACTCCACTGACTGTGCTCATTTGCTATGTAAACCTGCGATTCACTATCCTAACCCTCCTTTGCATAGGATTGCCTACTAATGCTTGGTTACATCTCTTAGACTGTGCTTCCCCCCTTAGCAACCTCTACTTGGTGGCCATGTTGTCTTCAGCCTACCATTCCCTTGCATTGTAAATTAACAATTTAAATAAAATCCACATTTGTGAGTTTTAATTTTTATTTTACTGGTTTTTAGAGTGCAGCCCATTTCTGTGGCGCTGCGCTACGCTTAAACATCGGAAATTGGAGAAAAAAATAAATTATTATTTTTTTCATATTGCATCAGGAAACATTGCCATTGGCCGTATATTTGGCCATTGACATGCTTCCTGCACTGGATGCAACCTTTATTTGGAGCTGTCACGGCTCCATTTTGCTATTTGCAGAATGGTACTCAGTTGTCAACTGAGTACATTTCTGCAGATAACACTGCTCTTACTCGGACAAGTTTGGGTTTCCTGAATCACAAATCTACCTCATTAGCATGCCTTTCACTTGCAATTGAGGTAATTTGCATAACCCGGCCCTGTCCGTTTAAGAGCCATTTTAGGAGCTCTCTTGCACACCCCTGCAGGCTGTTCCTGGATCACTCGTCGGACATGATGGCTGCATGGAGTCTTACTCTACTCTTAGACTCCATGCAAGCCATCGTGAATCCGGCCCATGGTGTTAGAAGTGGCATGTCTGAGTGACATGGTGTTAGAAGTGGCATGCCTGAACGAGATGGTGTCAGAGCCGAGATGTCTAAGCAACAAGAAGCCAGATGTTGAGCCATGAGGTGCACAGTTAGAAATGGAGACATATAGAGGAATGACTTCTCCTAACCCACTCAAGCAATTAAAAAAAGGTAAGAAATGAATTTCAGGTAATTAAAACTCGCATAAATGATATATTTAATAAAGAAAATGATATCAAGCATTCACAAAACACAAAATGTATTATTAATCAAATGAAAAGCACAAAACGCATTATTGATTAAACAAAATGTTTGAAAACACGAAATTTGATAGAATTATTTGAAATACTTAGGAGAGCATTTGGAATTACTTCTGAGTTGCATAACAAGCATGTTAAAAGTAAAACAAACACAAGAAAAGTATAACAAGCATGACAGAAGTCAAATGAGGATAATGAGTACAATAAAGGGCAAAATGAGCATGGAAAAGCAAAGCAACTGCATTTTTTTAGTAAATGACCATGGTTTTTGATATGAGCTGCTAATTCACATTGACTAAAGCTATTTAAAGTATAACTAGAGTAGTTCAAAGTATCTCAGAATGTGAAAAGTGTTTGCAGTGTGTGCTTTATTGTTGTTGTTTGTCTTTCGACTTTTCCCGGTAAGGGGTCGCCTCAGCAAAACTCCGGTCCGCTAATGATTGGCAGAAGATTTTTACAAAACGCTGAGGTCCCAGCTCGATGCCCAACCTTCAATGAAGGCATGCCCATTTACACATGCATGTCTTTCGAACGCTACCCAACCACTGGGAGGACATGCAGACTCCACACAGAAGGCACTCCCAAGCCCAGCCGAGAATCGAACAGGAGAACCTCTTGCTGTGAGGTAACAACGCTACCGCCATGTGCTTTATGACAGTGCAGTTATTTCAAAGAGTTTACTGTGTGCAAAGTACAGTTATTTCGCAAAGTTCAGTCACAGTAGAGTCATTTTGAGAAGTTTCTTGTGTTGTGTATAGTTCAATCACAAAGTGCAGTCATTTCAAAGGGTTTCTTACACTGATAAGAGTGGTTTTGCAAGGTACAGTGATTTCAAAGTGCTCTTGTCCTTGTGGAGACTTATTTCACAAAGTGCAGTTATTTTGAAGATTGTGCTATTGAGCATAATTACAAGTTTCTGGCATAAATTTCTGACATATATGTGTATGTAATTCCAAGGGTCTTTATTACTGTGGGTTGGCATGGCACAGGCATTTTGCAGACCTAGTCCACTTGTGTTTGATCATAATATTGCAGAGGATTGGAGAGTATTTGAGCAGGAATATGATATTTTCATACAAGCAGCTTTTTCTGATAAAGATGCACATACGAGGACATTTATTCTGCTTAATCTAGCGGGGTCAGAAGCCATTAAAAAAGAGCATTCATTTGTGTATGCACCAGCAATACATGCATGAGAAGGTGAAAACCATCATATTGTTGTATAAGCTGAATCAAGGGAGGACCCTGAGTGCTTGAAACGTAAACTTAGAGAAATGTGTAACCCCCAGACAAATGTTATATTGCAGAAGCATTTATTTTATACAAGAGACCAAAAGCTAGGAATAACTTTTGCAGCTTATATTACTGACTTGAGAAGCAAGGCTAAAACATGCCAATTTGGTGATTTGAAAGATGAGTTGATAAAGGACAGGCTTGTGTGTGGTGTTAATAACGTTGCAGTGAGAAAGATTTTGCTTCAAGACAGTGATTTAATGTTTGGCAAAGCCACAGAGATTTGTCAAATATACAAGCTTACAGAAAGGCACACAAATACCGTATGCTTGCAAGTGATAAGAGCATGGTTTCAGCAGCCCCTAGAGCAAACATAGACAGCATGCAGCATGTGGCTAACAGAAACAGGCCTAAGCACATGGCAGCTGCATCCCTGCAAGATTTCCAGGGACAGCTCGCACCTTTCCAGCAAGTTCTTAGACTAGCTCAGTAAAAGGATATCCTCAGTGCAGCACAAGGGTAAGTCAGCAAAACCCAAGTCAAGTCTCATTCTTAACTGTCAGAATCGTGGTACTAATCATGAGTCCAAAAGAGAAAAGTGCTTAGCATTTGGTCAGCAATGCCACAAGTATAAAAACTGGAACCACTTTCAAAAGCTTTGTAAATCAAGCAAGACTCATTCAGTTATTAAGAAAGGTCACTCAAAAAAGCAAGTTGATCATACAGAAAGCTGCAACTCTACTTTCTATGTAGATGGTGTATCAGTGGTCAGTGAAAAGGTTAATGCAGCAGATTTGCTGACAAAGAACAAAGTGTTTTGTACCATCCTGATTAATGGTAAACCCACAGAGCTCAAAATGGACACTGATTCAAAGTGCAATGTTATGTCAGCAGAGACATTTGCTAGAGTAAGAGCTGGTGAACAACTTAATTTGGCCAACTGTGTGAAGCTTGTTGCTTATGGAGGTGAAAGATTCAAACCAAAGGCTCAGTAGTGCTTTCATGCTATTCAGTTGGAAACAGTTACAGCTTGCAATTTTATGTAGTCAGAAGACCTGTACATTCATTATTAGGTCTCAGAGACAGTTTAAAAATTAAACTGCTTTCTTTTACCAAAGAAGTCCATCATGTAAGCACATGTCCTAGTTCCAGTTTCACCAATGCTATTTTCACAGAGTATGCTGATATTTTTGAAGACAAGCTAGGTAAACTTCCAGTTGTGTACACTATAAAATTAGACCCAGAGGTCAGTCCAGTGGTCAGACCAGCAAGAAGAGTAATGATAGCTATGCAGGACAGAGTAAAAGTCCAATTAGATAAAATGGTGCAGCAAGGTGTGATTTGTCCAGTTACAGAACCAACTGAATGGATGTCTTCCATAGTAGTTGTTCATAAGAAAAGCTCAGATGTAATCAGAATGTGTATTGACCCAAGAGACTTAAACAAAGCATTAAAGAGACCTCACCATCATTAAAGAGACCCCACCATCCTATGCATACAGTTGAGGAAGTTGCTACTCTCATGCCAAATGCCACTGTTTTTTCTGTCATAGATGCAAAGAGTTCATTTTGGCAAGTAATGCTTGATCGCATATCTTTACTACTGACTACATTCAGTACTCCATTTGGTAGATACAGATTTCTCAGAATGTCTTTTGGAATAAATTCTGCCAGTGAAGTCTTTCAGCGTGCAATGGGGCATTTTTTTTCAGGCTATCCATGTGCTATAATAGTAGATGATTTACTAGTTGGAAGTAATGGTGACACAAAGCATGACAAAAACCTCAGGAAAGTTCTGGAAAGAGCATGTGAAGTAATTCTAAAGCTCACGCCAATAAAATGTAGATTTAGGCTACCAGAAGTTACTTATGTCAGTCATTTATTTACCTGTTCAGGCTTACAACCAGATCCTTCCAAACAAACAGCCATTCTTGAGATGCCAACACCAGAAAATGTCCAAGCCTTACAGCATTTTCTTGGTATGGTTAACTATTTGGGCAAGTTTATACCAGACTTCAGTGAATTATCAGCACCCTTAACAGAGCTAACACACAAAAATGTTACCTGGTCACCAGAGAGCATTTGATGACCTGAAACAGAAAATTGCAAGTCCACCTACGTTAAGATACTATAATGTCTACAAACCAGTAATTTGTTCCTGTGATGCTTCAAAGTTCAGGCTTTGTGCAGTTGTTCCTCAAGAGGGCAGACCAGTAGCCTATGCATCTAGAACTTTTAAACAAACTGAGATGCAGTATGCTCAGATTGAGAAGGAACTTTTGGCAATTGCGTTCGCATGTTTGAAGTTCCATGATTATATTTATGGCTGAGCTATCCAGATTAAGACTGATCATTAACCTCTAGTCACTATCTTAAAGAAGCCTATGCATACAGCTCTAGCAAGACTACAAAGAATGATGCTCAGATTACAAAAGTACAACTTCAAAATGGTCTGTACAAAAGGCAGACCTCTTTATCTGGCTGACACCTGATCCAGATCACCCAGAAGTACCACAGAAAAACTTAATGCAGAGAGTTTTGATTTCAATGTCATGGAAGTACATAATTTTTCTACCACAAGACTTGATGAGCTAAGAGATCATTCAAAGACTGATCCTATTTTGCAAAAGCTCAACTACTTCATCAATGTTGGATGGCCGTCAAAGCAATCTTGTGTACCAACAGAAGTACAACCTTATTTTCCTTACAGAGATGAGATGTTGATGGAAGATGGCATCATTTTCAAAGGTTCTAAAGTTGTCATTCCTACTTCCTTATAACATGAGTACATCCAGATTTTGCACTCTGGCCACCCAGGTTTCGAAGGTACCAAAAGAAGGGAGACAAGACTAGTAGTTTGGCCTTCTCTGTCAAAAGTTATCGATAAAGTACTTTTATCTCATTCAGCATGCAATAATACTAAATTGCATTTGCAAAAAGAGTCACTTCAGCTAAACCAGATTCCTGAACTACCTTGGACAACATTAGCCACTTGCATATTTGAGTGGAATAGTCAGCATTACTTAGTGTTGGTAGACTCTTATTAGAACTGGTTTGAGATTGATCTGCTACCTAACCTAATGCCCAGTATTATTATTAAGTTGAAACATCATTTCTCAGTCCATGGTAGTCCACAGAAAGTTATTTCTGACAAAGGTGCCCAGTTTACCAGTCAGCTATTTCAGAAATTTGCAAAAGAGTGGGACTTTATCTATGTTACCAGTAGTCCTGAGTATCCACAGTAAAACGGCCTAGCTGAACATGCAGTACAAAGTGCAAAGCAATTACTAAAGAGGTCAAAGTGTGACAATACCGATGTTTTCTTGTATTTGCTTGATCTCAGAAATATACCTCTTGACAATTTACTTGGCTCACTTGCTCAGAGACTTCTATCTAGGCAAACCAAAACAACCTTGCCTATCAGTTCCAGTTTGTTGGTGCCTGATGCTAAAAACACCAGAGCAAACAAAGCTAACTATTCAAAAAAGCGTTCATTCTAGAAGTCCAACTATGATAGAAATGAGCAGATTTCTTCGTCCATTGAAAGAAGGAGAGATAGTGAGGATGCAAACGGCAAAAGGTTTTGATCGAATTGGTCAAGTGACAGGTGTATGTGCCGAGCTGTGATCTTACTTTAGAATCTGAGGAAACAGGATACAGAAGAAATCGCAGGCATCTTCTTCCAGTGTCTGAATCGCTATCACAGCATCATGTCTGTGATACTGACTCTAGATGTTAGAGCAATCCAGACGATGTTCCTGTTGAAGGACATGTCTCAGTACCTATTCCTATTCTTGAGGATATCCCAGATTTCCCTGAAGTTGAATATTCATTAAAGACAGTCCCTGTTGCAAAACCAAGTCCTAATTTTTATGTCACATGATCGGGTCATATTTCCAGACCTAGTGTTAACCATAACCCCTCAAGCAACAATACTTCTAACCTCCCTGTACCCCCTTCAACTACTAACTCAGTTAACTCCTTCTCTCTCAAGCCTATATCCACTAACGATATCAAAACTTTACTGTCTAAGCTCAAACCTTGCACTGTATCTGCTGACAATATCCCTTTATATTTTCTCCAGATTGCTGCACACTCCATTGCTATGCCTGTATCTATCCTAATTAATCGCTCAATCTTTGAGTAAGTGCCATCTATCTGGAAACAGTTTTACACTCTTCCTATACATAAAGGATGTAACTCCATAGAAATCTCTAATTTCAGACCTATCGCTATCCTCTCCCCTCTCTCTAAAGTCCTAGAGAAATGTATACACAAACAAGTTATGCATTATCTCTTACAGGAAAATCTACTCACACCCACACAGCATGGCTTCCACCCCAAGCACAGTAAAATCACAGCTCTACTATCCTTTCTCAACGCTATAACTCTAGCCAAAGACAGCCATAAACTGAATATTCCTTGACCTATCAAAGGCATTTGACACTGTCTCCCACTCTCTGCTACTAAATAAATTTACAGACCTAAACTTCTCCCCTGAAGCAGTCACATGGTTCTCTAGCTATCTCACTGAAAGGCAGCAATCAGTAAGATGGGACTCTGCACTATCTACCCCCTATCAGTTAAAACCAGTGTCCCCCAACGATCCATTCTTGGGCCTCTGCTCTTTAATATTTTCGCTAACACATTTCATAGCTCTTGTCCTCAGTCTATCATTGTATGATATGCTGATGACGCCACAGTCATCACTATTGCTTACTCACCCTCTGAACTCCTATCAACTACCCAAACTACCCAAACATCCTTCAACGCTGTAGAGACATGGCTGACTAATAATCAGGTCATCCTCAACCATAAAAAAACAGAATTGCTGCTCTTCCTGCCAAAATCTGCAAACCATATCAAATCTTCCTTCTCCATAACCTCCCTAAACAATACTCATATAGAAGTTGAAACTAGCACAAAAGTACTTGGCATTACCAAGTATGACCAACTAAAATTTGACTAACACATTAACTACTGTATCAAAAAAAAAACACCAAAAGCTAGGTCTCTTGTATAGAAACAACAAATACCTCACCCCTGAAGCTAGAATCTCTCTTACTCATGCCTACCTTCTACCCTGCCTAACATATTCTTCCCAAATACTCACAAATTTGAACTCTACCCTACTTACCAAATTAGAATCAACCTACCACAAGATAGCTAGATTCGCGACATAGCAATCATACAAATCCCACAACTGTCTCTCCTTAAAACACTTGAACTGGCTCAAACTACCTCATATGTTACTACAATCTCAGCTCCAAATCATACACTCCATTCTATATCAGCCTGATTTCTGCCCAGGCCTTTCACCCGTCATCTCCCACTATTCCCCTACCAGACATCTCTGAAGTGCTTCTCAAGACCTATGACATGTTCACAAACCAAAATCCAAGACAGGGTGCATCTTATATAGCTACCACCTCTCTATTGCATGGAACAAACTCCCATTAGAAATAAGGAACCTAACCCACCCCAAACAATTCATGTTAGCCATCAAAGACTACTTTAAAAAATACTGGATCTGCCATTGTATGCATCCTCCCTGACCTCCACCTAACCACATAGTACTCTTTCACTTAATTTCACAATAATCAGCATGAACAACTTACAACCTATGTTTTTCTATCTAACCTCCAACTCCTTCCTCATACTTAGCCTACTGAACCTTAGACTAGCTAACTTTCTATGCAACCTACTGAACCTTAGACTAGCTAACTTTCTATGCAACCTCCTAAGCTATCGCTATACTGTGCTTACCGAACCTTAGATTAGCTTACGTATTTAAACTACCAATTATTTACTTACTATACTTTTACTGTTGATCATCCTTCTGTTTATTGTATTTTCTATATTTTTTGTCAACATCTGTTGAAAACTTGCAACTTCTTGTATACCTTTATTGTTATGTAAATGTTTTTTGCATATGATGGAGCTTTTCTCCCCAGGCCTCCGCTGAAAAAGGGCTTTAGCTCAGTCTGACACTCCCAGTCAACAAATGTAAAATAAATAAATAACATAAATAAAATACACAGCAACCTGGACCTGATTGTTTTACTTGTAATTAGTTCTGTATAACTGCATGTCAATGAATTATTATCATTATTACTGTGCATGACGCATTTCTCAAAGAGGATGTAGATCAGAGTGTGTGTTGTGACTTTAAGAATCATTTCAAAGTGAAGGCACATGGGTCCAAAGAGAGGGCATGTGCAGGCAGCAGTGCCATTTTGAGTGAACAGCCAGAGTGTTGTGTTAACATGTATGAGTGCAGTAGTCAGTCTGTTTATAAGTTTATTTAAGTTTAAGTTACTAAGCCTCAATCTTGATGTGGTTGTATGTAATGAAGCTGCTTGAATCAAACCCACAACCATTTGTCTGTTTTATCCTGAACAGATGAGCAGCAAAGGCTACTGTTAAATATCTAATATGTTAACTACACTATGTTGATTTGATGGTATGGCTTGCATCAGGAGTTTAAACTCCTATTCATAACTCAGTTTTGCTAGCTGCTACAGAATACCATGCAGTTTGATAAAGATGAGCTTTCTAGCAGAAAATGTTGAATTTTTTTAATCGTCAGGTCACTTGTCAACATTTGCAATAGCATTCACTGAAAACAGCCAACCATACAGCAAACAAACAAAGGTGGTACCTGATTAATTTTGGACATTTTCATTTTTTCTTTTTAATTAGAAATTGTTTTTTCAGGTCATTTGGTTCCAGTGAAATTATACGCCTGTTTGTGACTTGTCTGCATATTGTTTAGAACAAGTAATAAGTCATCTTTGTGTTGTCCAGCCTCCCTCCCCATTTGTGTAAAGATAGGCTTATAAAGTGCAGCTTTTAATTAATACTACATTGTTGTTTTATTGTTTGTGGAAAGTGATGAATGCAGTTAATCCTTCCTTACTTTAACTATTCAGTGATAGAAAGATGATAAGTGTCTGCTTGGTTGTTTATCAGCTGTGACAAAGGTGACATTCCTCACCAGTTGCTTGGCATTCATTTTTGTGATTGAGACATTATCAGAACCTATCTTAGGAGCATTTATAGTTTCAAACTTTATCTGCAGCTTTAAAGTGTCAGTATATCATAACTGCATGTGTTTGAACACTCTAACCAATATTTTTTTGAACTAGCAACTACTATACTACTATCAGTTCAAAAACTATAGTCTGACCAGCTCAGTTGTTGTCTTTCAGCTTTTCCCGGTTAGGGGTCACCACAGCGGAACTCCGGTCCGCAAATGATTGGCAGTAGATTTTCACGAACGCCAAGGTGCCAGCTTGATGTTCAACCTTCAACGAAGGCATGCCCATTTACGCATGTCTTTCGAACGCCCAACCAACCGTGGGGAGGACACGCAGACTCCACACAGGAGGCACTCCCCGCACTTCAGCTGAGAATCGAACGGGAGAACCTCTTGCTGTGAGGTAACAATGCTACTGCTGCACCACCATGGCAATCGGTCTGATCAACTCAGTAAAAGTTAATATTTTAACTTTTGGAAACAAACACATTTTTGACTATTCAGTTATATGAGTGTTAATTTATGATCCTCTTTCATAATTTAGTTGTATTTGTAAAAGGCAAATTACCAAGGATTATATACAGTACAGCAACACTGAAGGAGCTGCAGGAATTTCTGGCAAGTACTGGTTGTGTACTACATGTGACAACAACCTCCCATATTCTCCATATGTCTGGAATATGGGGTAGGGTTGCAAGACAGAAATCTTTTCTTACACAAAAAAACATCCAGGCCCAGCTAAAATTTGCAAAACAATACATCAAGTCTCCCAAAAGCATGTTGGAAAATGGTCTGATGAGACCAAGGTTGAACTTTCTGGCCATAATTCCAAAAGATAAGTTTGGTACAAAAACAATACTTTGCAACACCAAAAGAACACCCTCCCCATGGTGAAGCATGATGGTGGCAGTATCGTGCTTTGGGGATTGCTTTTCTTCAGCTGGAACCGGGGCTTTAGTTAAGGTGGAGGGAATTATGAACTGTTGAAATACCAGTCAGCTTTGGTCCAAAACCTTCAGGCATCTGCTAGAAAGCTGAAGATGAAGAGGAATTTTACCTTTCAACATGACAATGACCCCAAGCATACATCCAAATCAACAAAAGAATGGCTTCATCAGAAGAAAATTAAAGTTTTGGAATGGCCCAGCCAGAGCCCAGACCTAAATCCAATAGAAAATCTGTGGGGTGACCTGGAGAGGGCTGTGCACAAGAGATGCCCCCTCAATCTGACAGATTTGAAGCACTTTTGCAAGGAATGGTGGGCAAATATTGCCAAGTCATGATATGCCATGCTGATAGACTCCTACACAAGAAAACTAAATGCTGTAATTAAATCAAAAAGTGCTTCAACAAAGTATTAGTTTAAGGGTGTGCACACTTATGCAACCATCTTATTTATTTTTTTTATTTTTTATATTTTTTCACCTAACAGATTTGTTTGTTTATCAATTGATTTGTACAGGTTATAGGCCACATTAAAGGTGGGAAAAGTTTTGAAAGGATTTATTGCGGTCTCATTTTTTTATATTACAAAAACCTGGCATTTTAACAGGGATGTGTACACTTTTTATATCCACTGTGAGTGACAGAGCCACGAGGTCAATACCTCCTATAGGAATGAAGAATAATCACACACACATTCTAGTTACAACATTTATGCTAATAAAATACTACATCACATTAAATTGGAAAGACAGGTCCAAAATAACATGGGATGGATTCAAGCAAACAGCTAGTAAACAACTCCTGGCTCATAAATATTTATGGTATTCCATGAGGAAAAAAAGGACCCAGAAGGACACTTGGAAAATGATATTTGAACTCATTCTGACATGATTGTAACGCATATTTCTGTATGCTGCATAGCTTGATATAGATGAGAACTGTATATAGGTTATCTAATGTATATAGGTTTTATGTTTGTAGGTCTGTATATTGTATGTTATTGTTTTATTCTCTGTTATATCGTTTTCTTGTCTTCATTTGGTTTTGATATAACCCTAATAAAAAGGAATTGGAAAAAAAAAAAAAAAAAAAAAAAAGCATCTGTACATAAACTGCTGTGGAATCAGTTCTGACAGCTTCCTGTACTGTGAAGGAGTTTAGGTGGGAAATAATGCTGAAGATATTAACTTCCAAAATTAATCAGACTGTAGGATCTGAAGATATTAGATTATGTTTTAGAACATTAAAGCAGAAGGTTGTCTGTATAGCATTGCAAATGGCTAACATCAGGGTTTTGCCACAAGAAGTAATATACATTTAAGATGTTATTTTCCTTTCAAAGTGCACATTTATTATTTTTGATATTCGTGGACATTTTTGTTTAACACAACAGAAATTAAGAAATGTGTTGTACCAGCCTGGTAAACATATTAATGAGTTCTGCATATGCCTGGTATGTCACCTGCAGTTAACCTCCGAATCTGGTCGTGGAGATTGTCTTGCATAAATGATCCCTCTGTTCATGAGACAGACACACGTTATTTAGGAAATTCTCAGTATTAAGTTAACATTTGTTGTGAATAGAGGATAAGCTTGTTAATTCATCTTCACTGAATCTAAATTCTAAACTTAAAATCTACTCTGTCAAAGTTTTTTGTGTTCTCTCCTACGTAGACAAAATACTGCTTATTTATTAGGATAAATATATTGAATGTTTGTAATTATAAATCTATAAGCTTGTAATGTTTAATATTTTTCTATTCAAGTTTGCAATTGCTCACACTATACTTTTGACTGTACCTTAATGCACAGTTCATTGCCAAAAGTGTTCTTTGGACCAGCATACCTACCTGCCAAATAAATGAATAAAGTGAATATGTTAACGTTTCAGACCAAGCAGTCTTTGAAATCTTCCAAAACTGAATTAAAGGCTATTTACAAAGAAAAACAAAAGAGGCATATGTTCAGTTCCAACAAAGTAACCATTACTCCAAGACTATAAAGCTATTAGAAATACAGGAAGTTGGAGAACAAAAAGACTGGCCGTAGTTAAATGCACAGAGTATAATCTCTGGTTTCTTAGTTTAGTGGAGGTTTGGGGACAAATTCAAACCCTGAAGTATATGACTCATTATTTAATCACTGATATGAAAGCTCAAAAGAGTGCATATCATGAGGAGCTGTATGACTTAGATATCGCACGCGGGATATGACAAAAAAAGTGGGATAGTGGTACAGTCCTTTGGACTGTGTGGAGCTCCTGACACTTTTAAAATGTTTATGGACAAAAGTCTGCATCCCCATACCAGGCACTCATCAGCTTACCTTGATGGCACAGGAATGCATTTAGAAGTAGGAAGTCACATTTATGCAAAGTGCAAGCTATACTGCACTTTGTAAGATGGGTAAGACTTCAAAAGTTAGGTTTGCATGACAGAAGGCAGATATGAGTGGAGTTGGGGTAATAAGACCCCAAATAGAAAAGGAGAAGATGTGAAAAACTGGTCTGTACTCAGTACTAAATGAGAGGTGAAAATGTTCTTATGGATAGCGGTCTACTATACAAAGCCTGTACATAACTTTGCTACCATAGCTTCTCTTCCAGCAGACATTATAAAAGGTAAAATGTCTGTCTTGTTATGTGGACTGCAGAAGCAGATATGTTATTTAATCACCTAAAAGCTGTCTTATTTTCAGAGCCAGTCTTGGTTGCCCCAGATTTACTAAACTCTTTATTGTATATATATATATATATATATATATATATATATATATATATATATATATATATATATATATATATAGGTAGATCTGAAGTAGGGTTAAAACTGTGCTATCTCATAAGTCAGTGTTAGGCAACATCCGGATTGCTATCTAAGTAAAAAGCTGAGTAAGGCTGAGACAAAATACCGTGCCATAAAGCCAGAATGTCTTGTTACTAAGTAGGAGCTAACCTCTTTAAGTAGTATTTGTTGGGAATGTAATTTCATTTTCATAACTGACCTTGCTTCCCTGCAGCAGTTGCACAAGTAACAGGACAAAATCACCAAATTAAGTATATAAGCTTATCACTGCAATATTTCATTTCACCCTTAGGCATAGACCTGGCAACAACCATAAAAATGTAATGGGTTACTACAGTTCCATACCCTATCACATTCAGAATAGCACTGGGGTTTCTATGATGGGGAACTATTGAAGCATAGCAGCTATTTCAGATATACTAAGGTCCTCTATAGATACTATGTATTATGCTAAAAACATGATGGTAGTACATATAATAAATATGTTATTGTACTGAAATCCTGTGATGGCTCAACCAAATGTTACTCACTTGAAATGCTCTTGTTAAAAGTAGGGCTTGTAGCCACAATAATTAGAGATATTTGTTTCTCGTGGAAAGGGATTTTGAAGCCCAAAGTGTTCATTGTTTGTAGACCCAGACCACAGGAAGCTATGGAAGGACCAGATGTGCTGACAGACGACCAATGAATACACTCAAGGAGTACCAGGAACCTATTTATGGATGTATCTGAGGATTACAAGGTAGCTTGGCCTGCAAATCCAAGTCTGTGAATTGCAGGAATTGTTGTGGTCACTGAGAATCTTTAAAACAGAATTTAAGGTAAATCTTTGTAGTCCTTCACACATGGTTGAACTATAAGTTGTCCAAAAGTATACTATGCAACAATGTGTTTATTTTATATTCAAGTTGTAACTTGTCTTTGGTTTTACATTTTACTGTAAATAGCACTTAAACTGAACAAAGTGTATCCAGTGTGTATTATAAACTGCCTACAAACCAAAACTAAAATATGGCTATGTGTCTGCAGTGGTATAAAAATATGGCTTTAAATTCAGGTCAGAGCTGCCATTGCCTGAGTCATATACTGCACTCATCTTTACATTGCATTATATTACATTTATTTAATGACATAAGGAGAAACAAAAGCCTAAGCAGTCTGTCATTTTAACTGCCTTAACAGTCTACCTCCTCTCTAACTTTCCAGGTATTATTTTCCCCTCTGACCCATGGCCTCATGAATGCCTCTGTATATTCCTTCTCCAGCATCCATTTTGTTAGGCCACCCCATGGGCCATAGCCCTATCTGTGAAAAGTATTTTTTGAGATCCAGAGAGTAGATAGTCCCTACAATCCTTCTGCCAATGAAAACATGATAATCTTATTCTTAAAAAATATTTACTACCAATCCACTGCAAGTTCTTGAAAACAAAATCCTCATATTCATTAGACTCACCCAATTCTGAGCACATCTGCACACTGACTGACTATTCACCTTGGAGCAAAGGTCCTTGTCAGTAGTTGTGTACCATGTTATGTTGTTTGCATCTGTGCTCACCACTGGTCAATAGATTAAACTAGGAATTAACTACAACAGTAAGTAGACCATCCATAAACTACATGGTAAACTCTCTTTCATTCTTTCTAGGTTAGCAGCAGGGGAAAGATTATTTTTTGGTCTGTGTTCTATATTTTGGAATAAACTTTCTTATGAGCTAAGACACTAACCTGGTGCTATTGATTTATGCAAAGGTTTCACTATTCATTGGATAATGCCAATGAAATGTCATTGCTTTAGCCATAATATCAATCCCACCTAATAACTTAGATTCAAGTCTAATCATGTCTTTTTCATATCTAAACATAAAAGTAATCTGAACATTACAGCAGAGGACACTGCATTATCTAGGATATATATGTAAATAACTGAGGCATATGATTTTTATCAAGCAGCAATGTATTTTTCTGCAGGACTGTATTACAACAGCCATTTGTACCGCCTGCATTTACTTCTCTGTTCTTGTTAAACTGCTAATTCTGCTGCCAGAGTTTTTTTTCCTATTTATATACCATTAAACCAGGTCATGACTGAAAAATGTCCTGGTATGTCAGCTGACCCACCCATTTTTTAATGTAATACATAAGCCCCTTCCCACACATATCTTTTGACCATCATCCGTACATGTTCCCTTGCAAATTGGGATGGTATTCTTGCTGCTCTGATTGACCTGACCCCACTTGCTTGGGATACTGCGGGGTTAACCAGGACATACCTTAGATGTCCTTGTGTCTTTCTTTGTCCTCATTGGTCACCTAGTTATCTTTGATACACGTTTTGGTCTCTCTGTTTCTCTGTCCTCTCTGTTGTTGGTTTCATCACTCCTCCTACTACTTGCCCAGTGCAAATATCTTTGTATCTCTTTTCTTTGGGTGACTCAATCATCTTTAACGAAAAAAAAAAAAAAAAAATATATATATATATATATATATATATATATATATATATATATATATATATATCTGAAACAGACCGCTGAAAGACATATAAACTGCCATAATAAAAAAGTAACTCGTTGTTTAAGCTTTTGTCTCTAGCTCTCCAATTCTGATGCACAAAGAACCTTTTCTTACAGTGTGTATACTGTTTCCCGCTGTACCCTAAAGTGTAACTACTTGTGCATAAACGAGGAGAAGGCGTGGTAATTGCACTTATCTTTTTATCGATCTTCCTCCTGTGTGTTATCCTGCGCCATGTCTTCATACTCCACTCCTGTCATTGTATTACTTTCTCAGATGTGAACTGTCATACATTTTTTATATTCTTCTACTGAGGAGTTACATTTTAAATAAACTAGATTCACAAAATATTCTTCTCCTCACAAGGAAGCATATCTACAGCATCTCAGCTTGTGAGTCCAGTCCTTCTTCAGTAATTCTGTGCCTTTAGCCATCTTACAATTGCTAAGATGAATGCTAGACTACCTGTGCAAAATCTCAAGCTTTTGTGAAACAAACAGGATTATAGACCTCAGGTTTACTTTTTTTTTCAAACCAACCATCAGTCTCACTTTCATTTCCAGTTAGAAGGTCAGTTATTTAGTTTGTTGGGATTACAATCATAGCTAACTTGTCTTGGGGTGTCTGCTCCCACTCTCAGATATCATGTGTTAATATTGGATGTTTGAAAAGACTTTCTGTGTACTGGGAACATAGCTACATATTTCATATTTGTTAACCGGGTTGGTCCACCTAAGCAGTTATGGCCCATTTTCAGTGGAGACCCGAGGAGAAAAGTTCCGGAATAAAACAATAGTCTTAGTAATACAAACATTAAATAAAACATCATATTAATACTAGAATGAGCAAGACAAAGCATAAACATTGTACAGAGAATAAAACAAACTATGTTATTGAACATCAATAGACACTACAGTATTTGGATAAGTTATTTTGGTGATACATGTTTGTTGAATACAAGTACTTATATCACTATGGATGTCGAAAAATATCTAGATTAATTTAGCTTCGCTATCAAGGTGAATTTTTTGACATCCAAGTCCCTAACACATAATAATGTGATTATGACTGGAAACAGATTGTAACTCCCATATATTACTGACAAAAAAATAAAAATAAAGTGAAGGACATAAACTTAGTTTCTACGACTGATTGCCTCATTATGAGCCTATGAACTTCTTTCTTTCTCTCTCTCTCTCTCGTGCCAGTTACCTTTTCTTTTCTTTATTCTGTCCCCAAGTTTCATTTGTGAAAAACAGTGATTTTGTTTTATTTTAGTAATATAAAAATATCTATAGTGAAGGCATGAGCCAAATTGAAGTTTATTATTTTTTATTTTATTTTATTTATATGTGTTGACCAGGATAAAGCACTGATTTCCATGGATCTTTTTCAGACTTAGACTTGGAGCTCTATCTGGTTAAGTAGCTTGCTCAGAATCACACATTTAGGCAATGGAGGCTGTGGGAATCAAACCCTAGACCACAGGAAGCAGCTTATTAACAGCTCCTTAATCATCTGTGCCAACAATACTAGAGTATGTCCTACAATTAAAGATAACAGTATGACCTTTTATGTATTTATTTATTATTATTGCTAAGTAAGTTTACTGGATGCAAGCATTTGTTTTCAAGGGCAAGCCAGGAACATTGAGTGGTTATGTGAATTACTCCTAGTCACCCAAGAAGAAATTGAAGGAATCAAACTCAGGACTACAGAAGGAGGCTTATCAACAGCTCATAGCCATAAATCTCTGATGTAAACTGCCAGGTTTTAGCTGCAGAACAACTGTTCAGTGAATTTTTGATTATGTGCAATATTTATATCTGTGGTCATTTCCTAGATTTAGTAAAACTGCGCTGCTGCATATGCCCTTCACTGTCTAGTATGACTTTTAATTTCAGCAATGTTGATATCAGTGCTGTTACACTCGTCTTGACTCTGGTACCCCGCCAAGGCCTGTGTGCCAAAATCTCTACAGCACTGGACTTTTTGATGTCTGCACAACCCTCCAGCACACCTCATTCAGCTATATATTTCACTTTCTGAATACTTTGTAAAGTACTGGTAATTTGCCTTGCCATAATCTTTAAGAAGGACACATTTTGATGAAAAGTTAATCCCTGACTAACAGCAATTGCACAGTGTCTGATCTGTTACTGTCTCCTTTTGCATTCATTATAATCCCCTGATTATGAAATGTATCCCTGGCTTTAGAAAGCTAGCTGCTCTCATCTTAAGCCAAGAGTCAGCCATCAGAAATTAATCATTCTAAATAAGGATGAACTATACTGATGTGTGATGCTCCTTTCTTTTGCAGGTAGAACTGCAAATACTTTTGATGCAGTGTAATCTTGCTTTAAGCTCAGCCACACTAAATTATTTAATTGGAATGTTATTACATTTCAATACTTTTGTAGTGCTGAAGCGTGTAGCTATAACTTTCTGTAGCACTTTTCATGTAATCTGTTCTTTAGAGTATTTGCATCAGGCTCTTTGTAATGTTTTTTTTTTTTCAGGGAAAATTAATATATTGTTTCCATAATACATTGTACATGTTATTATGCTGGAGCATAAGCAGAAATATCATATCACAGAATGCGCTTTGGTTTGGAAGCTACTTAGGATTTGTTCTAATTAAGGTCACCGGATATTAATATATTTCATCTTCAAGCTGATTATAGTATTATAAGCATATTCTACCACTATGTCACTTAAAATAAACAGACAAGGGTAATAAAGGCATTAGCAAATGCAAACAGCTATATCCCAATTTCCCACTTTTCCAATGAGGTAGAGAAGACATTTTGATACTTAAAGATGGCGTGATACCTATGCCTAAGTACTGTCTCTCACGTATTAAGATCCCACTGCTCTACAGGATAAACGTTTTGTCTCTTGGAGGTATGCTACCTGTTCATCAATAACAAAAATGTATTGTAAAATATAACATTTTGATCTAGTACAGATGCTGCTAACATTTCAAATTGTACTGTTATTACTTCAGATATTCTTTGATTCTGGTTTACATGATCATCACTTTGCAGCATTAGATATAAAATTAGTTTGTTGAATGCTGCAAAGTGTTTGAGTAAGTGCAGGTTTATGTGTTCTCTCAGGGTGACTGAATCTGTTTTGTTCACTTACACTGATTATTTTGCATGCAGAGTATATGCTTTTGCTGAAATCGGCAGTCAGTGGGATACACAAATTTCTCCTCTTTCTCACTGTTGTGCCATGCCAGAGTTGGTGTGTGTGTGTGTATGTGTGTGTGTGTGTGTGTGTGTGTGTGTGTGTGTGTGTGTGTGTGTATATATATATATATATATATATATATATATATATATTTATATATGGGCCCACTTCACATGACCGAAAGCTCAAAATACTAAAATTCATTTGATTGAGTCTACAATCCCGAAAGCTTACAATGCTGAATTGCAAAATACAAAATGGCAGTGTGTACAGTACTATAAGGTAAGTAAAGGGTATATGCCCTTTTCCCCACTGTAGTGGGATCCTGGAGTTAGTATATAGAGTTTGGGGGTGGAGGGTGTACCCCCCCCCTCCTTGTTTGGTTTTATATCATCCAGTGTCTGTTAATAAGGTAAGTAAGTAGTTTTTAATTTTGGAAAGAGTTAGTCATTGGTGTTGTAAGTGTGCATTTTGTAGTTTTATAGTTTTCATTTGGTGAGATGAATTGTTGGTGATATTTATTGGTATTATGAACCTAGGTTTTGTGAATGGTAATGTCATTTGTCATGAAATGTCAAGTATTCACGGATCTGTGCATATTTTGTTATGTTAAGCAATTCACCAGTGAAGGGAAACACACTTCATGTCTATCTATGGCTTAACATTTTGTATTTTGCAATTCAGCATTGTAAGCTTTCAGTATACTGAAATTCAGTCAAATGAATTTCAGTATTTTGAGCTTTCAGTTATGTGAAGTGGACCCATATATATATATATATATATATATATATATATATATATATATATATATATATATATATATATATATATATATTAATATGCACAGACACACACAGACATACATATATACATATACATATATATCTCTATATATGTGTAATTTAGCAGGGAGTGTGACAGGTGCAGTGGAGTTTAGTCCCTTCAAAATAACTGTTTTAGATATGTTTGTTTTAAGGGTTTTGTTAGGTTTGATGGAACCATTTGCATTCAAGGTTTTGTGTTTTATTATATCAATTCTCAATATGATCTGCAGCAAAGAATTAATATGAATTCTTCTGTTAACAAAGCAAAAAATTCAGTCTTTATGATGTTCAATGTGCCCAGCATACCTTTCAACTCTCAAGATTTTCACAGACTGTCCAGATTTTTGTCTCATATTTTTTGTCTGCTCTTCATAAAATTTGTAGTTTTCTGGATTTTTGTGGCAAATCAGTGAGGACTGAATTTACTAAATAACGATAGGCATTTAAGTTTCAGACTTCATATCCTTCAGACAATGCATGGTAACACAGAACCTTTTATTCTAGAAACTTTCTAAGTTTATAGGAGCGATATTTAAACATTGTCCCATTTTTTGAGGCTTTGTCCCCCCATTATTTTGGCTTTCTCCAGATTTTTTGCACTAAGAGGTTGAGAGCTATGGTGGCCAGCCTTTGCAAACAGTCCTTTCTGTTTCATCATGTGTCACTCTACTACAACATATGTATGAACAGATAAATAACATATGGGTATCAACCCACCAATATGTTTTACCCACTTTGACATCCAGTCTGAAATGTTAGCATTGAGTATTGCACCGTTCATGGCATACTTACTAAACAAGTAAAAGGAAACACCTCATCCATGCAAGGTAATAGTGAGGTTTTAATTGATACTGGGCTTATAGGTTCATAGGTTCATAGGTGTGTACTAGGCTAATGGCCCAGGTGCCTTTACAAACCTAACCCATAACAGTGCCCTGGCATCATGCCACTGGACGTTAGTTCCCAGTGCCTCTATCAAGTAGAGCCACTGAAGTGATCCAGGGGGTGAACTTTCTATTTCCCATCCAATCATCAAGATTTCTCTTGAAGACAGCCAGTGAGGGGCTCTGCTTGACATGTATGGGAAGTCTACTCCAGAGCATGGGCAGTCTCTGGGTTATGAACCTGCTCCACCACCATGTTCTGTTGATTGTGGTAATGCGGTTGAGGTCTCTGGAGTGTGTGGTGTGGAGGGATTGGGATTTCTTTAGATGTAGCATTTCTAACAGAGCTGGGTCAGACATGACTTTGTAAGTCAAGCAGAGCTCGCCTCTTAGTAGACGATATGAGACAGAGAATAGCTGTAATTTTTTGAGTCTGTCCATGTAGGACAGTGTAAGCAACACCGGTCAGTCTGCAATGAGAAGATAAATATTTGGAACAGACTAAAATGAGGATGCACCATAATGGGAAACAGACTGTCAGAGATGGAAAAAAAAAAAACTCATTTAATGGGAGACGTTAATGAATATAATAATAAATATTACTTATTCTCATTAATGAATGTCTCATAGGATGCAGAAAATGATGAAAAAAATGAAAGGGTCTGTCCCATATAAGGGTAAAGTTATTTAATACAGATGGCATAAATTAAATTATCTAAATTAAATGCTCTAAAAGCCATGGCGGTGCATCAGTTAGCATTGTCACCTCACAGCAAGAGGTTCTCCTGTTCAGTTCTCGTGTGGACCACCTTCTGTGAGGAGTTTGCATGTCCTCCTTGTGGTCGAGTGGGTTTTAAAAGACATGCAGGTAGTTATGTGTGTGTGTGTGTGTGTGTGTGTGTGTGTGTGTGTGTGTGTGTGTGTGTGTGTGTGTGTGTGTGTGTGCGTGTGTGTGTGTGTGTGTGTGTGTGTGTGTGTGTGTGTGTGTGTGTGTGTGTGTGTGTGTGTGTGTGTGTGTGTGTGTGTGTGTGTGTGTGTGTGTGTGCCTTCTGTGAAGTTTGGGCACTGGGCTGGTAACCTGACACTGCAAATCAATCTGCAGACCAGTGATCCGCTCTAGCAACCCCTAACGGGATAAGCCGAAAAGACATTTTTTTTTGCATAATAAATTAAATGCTCGGACCAAGATAAGAGTAAAATTCCTTACTACAGCTTTACTTCTACTGTTTTTTCTGATTAATAGATTTGAGTCCTAAATAAGGAACAAATATTCAAGCTTCTTAAAAATTATTTTATTGTTGGAAAATAATGTACATATGAGCAGAACACACTCACTACTGCTTTGTAGAAATTATTTTGCATTGTGTGAAACATCCAAAAGCAATCAGGAACTCTTACATTTAAAAAGACAATGTATCCAGTCAAAAAATAATGGGCAAATGGCTAGTGCTAGGTTGATACCAGATAAAGCATGGATGCCAGGCTTAAATATGACACTATAGTGAGTGACATGATAATATTTGGGCACTAGTGTGTGATGGTTCCAGGCTTTTAAATTTAAAGGCTAAGATCATAGTACCTTGTGGAGTTCTCCTTTCCCTGAGATACAACGGTCTCATGCTGGAGATGTGGTCATCCTGATGCTGACTGGATACATATGGTTGTTAATTGCAAAATAATTTCCTCATTTTGGTTAGACTTTAAATATCTTTGTAAAGCTCTATGGAATGCCAACTGTATAATTTCTGACTCCCTTATCTTTTTCAACATTCCCTGTTCCTGAAGTCATTACAAAAAAACAAACATTTTTACTATGGTCTATCCTCTCTATAGCAAGGAAAATTGTTACTAAAAATTGGAAATCTCAGTCTACTCCTATCTTGTTGAGTTTATTCATCTTGGGAAATGCATTTGTAAGAATGAGATTGCTACTATAAAAGCAAGGACTAACAACACAACTCTTCTTTTAATTGCTTGGGCAAAATTGTTTAATCTGCTAGAGAGATATTAAGTGTTCTCCTGTGTATATATTGCTTTTTTATACATTGCTTTTTTTAGTTGTTATGGACATTGTATATAGTTTATTTGTTTTTTCGTGTTACTATACTGTTAAGTTATTGTGTTATAAAATGAATAAAAACATTTTGAAAAAAAAAAAAAAGAATTTGTATATATAACCAGCAAAGAGTTTTGGGTTTGCAGTTCCTCATGCTGAAAGTTAGATGGGTGCTTTCTCCCTGCCAAAGTGTTTTTTGTAACTTTTTAAGACTTTTAAAATCCTTTTATGTTCAAGCAATGCACTGTATTATGATTCCATTTGTGTGTTACAAAACCAGCACCTGCAGAAATAACCTAGCCAATGTGCCAACCATCCTAGAACACAGACCTCAGAGGTACACATGCAAATCTGCCCATCTTCACCCCCTTTTTTCCATTTTGTACATGGGGTCAGGGTGTCACTTCAACACTGACAATCATCTGGAG
Organism: Protopterus annectens; assembly: GCF_019279795.1. Classification (NCBI taxonomy): domain Eukaryota; kingdom Metazoa; phylum Chordata; order Ceratodontiformes; family Protopteridae; genus Protopterus; species Protopterus annectens. The sequence goes on along the minus strand of NC_056739.1, from coordinate 1,326,760,212 downwards.
CCAGGGTTTACACTGCCAGGTGACTAGCCCTGCCATGGTAGTTAATCTTTACCACTCATTCACACCTACAGCCAATTTAGAGTATCCAATCTACCTACTGCATGTCCTTGGAATGTGGGAGGAAACTGGAGCACATAGATGAAACCCACACAACTGCAGGGAGGGCATGAAGACTCCGCACAGAAAGTACCCCAGCCAAGAACCGAAGTGGAGAACCTCTTGCTGTGAGGCGACAACACTAACCATTGCACAATTCCAGGAATAAAAAGAAATTCACATTCTCCATGGCATACTCTGAATAAGGATATGCTTCAGCATTGAATGGTTGTGTCTGACCTACTCTATCTGTGCTAAACAGTGACATATTATGAAATATCAAATATAATGCAACCTAGAAAATGGTATTAGTTGTGTATTTTAGCAATGTATATTATAAAATGTAGCAAATATGCAATGGTAAGTGAAAAAAAATTTAAACACAGTACATACTACAGTATGACACAGATAATTATAGATGAAGTGCAAAACAGACTTTAAAAGGTACAGAAATAATTTTGAAAGATGTGTTGTAAACGTAAGTTTATGTGACTGTCAACATGTCAGGCTGAGCAACATTACTGCATGCTAGTGACTTCCTAAGTGAGCACAGAAACATTACCACCAATACGCCACCACCTTCACCTTTATTAAGCGAATAGCGATCAAAAACTTAGGCATGCTCAGAAATTGACACTTTATAACTGCACCTTTACATTAAAAGATGCAATTGAAAAAATAAGTCTCAGCTAAATGCTGCCATCAGTCTATTAAATAAATGTATAATTATCTGCGGCTCCAACTGCCAGAATGTTTCCATTTTCTTGAATGAATTCTCCAAGTGAAACCTGCATGTGCTGGATTGTGGTTATATAAAAATGCAGATTCCCCTAATATATAATGTGCTCAGCCAAAGCATTGCTGTTTTGCATACTTGAATGGAATATATACATTCAGAAATACATTCATCTGTCATTCATCTGGAAAAAACTAAATAAACAATGTATTTCATATTAACAAGAACCTTTCCTACTGTGGAAAAAGATTTAGCTAGATAAAGAATGTACAAACTCTGCAGTGTTGACATTTAAAACTGCCATACATCTCCATTTATTGTTTTAAAATGTACTGTGATTTTGATGGGCATATAGATTTCTTTCAATATGTCATCCCCATGTAAACCATGCCATGGAAAATTTTACAGCATAGCCTTAAGATCTAATTTGCATAGATTTATTAATACACCCTCAGTGAAAGATACAGGAGCTGTACAGGTAGTTGACAAGCATGCTATTTTTTGTTTCAGTTTATTTATTTATTTTTTCACCGGTACCAGAATTTTCATCTGTAATCATAAGGTCGGTCAAGTGTTTGGGTTTTGCTAAGCATTAAATTGACCTTAAATACTGTACTGTATGTCTGTAAGATATATAAACATTTTTCTGTTATTTCACGGTGCATGGCATTATATCCCAAAATCCAAATGAAAAATACACCCAAATTCCTTAAAACAAAGAGCTTTGTAATGACCATATATCTCCTCCTTCAGATAGCATAATGGTTAAGGTCTTCACCTCCCATGCACAAGGTTCGGTCCTGATGTCTGGCCAATGCCTGTTTGAAGTTTGCATGTTCTCCCATTGTCTCTGTGGGAGTCCTCTCAGCTCCCCAAACTTTGCTCAGTGTTCCCCTCAAACACACCCAATAATGTAGTTGTACGTAGCAGCACAGACTCTTGATGGTGCCCGTAGGTGGAACATTTGCATGGACCAACCACTTTGGGTATCAACTGTGGTGTGCAGTATTCTCAAGATAGGAGAAGACAGATCACAATCTGCATTCTGTGTCAGGACTAGGCACTCAGTAATTAAAAATGGCTCTAGGTGATTCATTTGTGTTGACTAATGCGGTGATAAGTGGGTTGAAGACCTGGCCTTCACCGACCTATGCCAGGGACCCATACTAAAGGTGGAAGGGGTCAATATGTTCCTCTTGGCTAGTGTGTGCCTGCCATAAAGCCCAATAGCCCTGGGTCAATAAGTTACTGGCTGGCCGGTGTCCAGGTGCCCAGCTTACGTTACCTAGCATAGCTCTGCTGAGTGAACGCTGGACATAAACCAACCTGCCAAACACGAGCTAAGATTTGCTACACTCCATGAATGTTCACAAACAGGATGCAGTTTGGAAGTGGATGACATGATGGTAAGGAGGAGGCTGGACATCCTTTGTATCTAGGAGACAAGATGAAGGGCAGTGCAGCAAAGCCACTTGCCTTGGGATCCAGAGTCTATCATTCAGGAAGAGGACAGACTAGAAATGGTGTGGAAATTTTAGTGAGGGAGACATTTCAGTGGACAGTGAGGGACATCATCAGAATTAGTGACAGACTCATGGCAATCAGACTCCAGTGTAAGGATAGGGCAATATTTATAATCTCATCTTAGGCCCCCACAGGGTTATGATAGTGAGGAAGAGAGTGCATTCACATAGCATATGCAGAACCTACTAGATAAAACAGAACAACAGGAATTGGTGCTGATAATGGGTAACCTGAATGCATTTATCAGGACAGACAGAACAGGATATAAGGACTGCCTGGATTCACGTGGGGGGGGGGGGGATCAACAGGAATAGAAAAGGAGAGGCCATTCTAGACTTCTGTCTAGCAAATGACTTGATATTGGCCAACACACGGCTCAGCATTAACAAGATCACATACAAGGATGGGTAATGCAACTGAGGTAAACTTCCTCCTAGTAAGAAAAGAGCACTGGGGTAGAATGAGTGATTGCAAAGTCATCCCCAGTAATACAGCTGGCCACAGTATAAACATTTGGTTGCCACAATCAGTTGCAAGCAGTGGTCAGAGAAGGCACTCAGGTCAACAGAGACTAGGTTGAACTGAACTGATCTGGAAGTTGACTGAAGAGAAAGTTCAGAAGATCAGGTAATTACTCATGGCTCTAGCACCTTAGGAATAAGAGAAAATAGGTGCAGTTAAAGAAGAATAGTACCACCAGAAAAGTGTGAGGACTACAGAACAGATATATGGATCAGCCAGGTATGGAAATAAAGTACATAAGGAAAGTTGTTAGTGGAATGCAGAAGTCGAGGAAGTCATCAAAAGAAAGTAGGAGTGCACAAAAAAGTGAGAGATAGAAAACACAAGCCAGGCTAAGAAGGAGTACTGGTTGGCTAACAAAGAGGCTAAGAGAGGAGTTGCAATAGCAAAGAACAAGGAATCAGAGGCACTCTACCTGCTTCTGGAAAGTGACTAGGTAGATGTTACACAGAAACTCTATCAGCTTGCTAGGCAAAGGGAGAAAGATAAAGAGGACAAACAGTCTTCATATAGGATATGAACAACAACCTGCTCACCAGCCCACAGGACATCAAAAGCAGATGGAAGGAGTACTTCCAGCAACTTCTGAGTTTAGAAAACCCCATAGAAGCTGTACCTCCCCAGACATAGGATGTGATGAAAGAAGAGGAGATCCCCACCCTAGAAAAAAGAACAGCACTAAGGAAAATGAAGTCAGGGAAAGCAGCAGGCTCAGGTGAGGTCACAGCAGATATGATTAAGATGTGTGGGACAGGGCTGAAATAGCTTCGGAGGTACTCATAGCAGCATGGAGAGAAAGGCTTATCCCAGATGAATGGAGGAAAAGCATACTAGTGCCAGTGTTCAAAAAGAAAGGGGGCATCCACAACTTTGGGCAGTACAGAGGCATCAAACTCCTATCATATTGCATGAACGTTCTGGAGAGGGTGACTGACAAACAAATATGAACAGCAATAGAAAGTAAGACGAGAGATGAGCAGTTTGGATGCAGATCAGGGGGTGGCTCATGCTATTGGACTGCAGGGCTGCAGCCCTCCCAGCTGTAAAACAAGAAAAATTAAACAAAATATAAAATAAAATAACAAAAAGAAAATAATAAAAGCAACCGCGAGTCCTGGAACATCGCACAATTGCGGCATTTCCCGATATTCGAACTGCTGGTGAACCCTTCTGGAGCATGCCTACAGAATCCAGACTATCTCCACCAGCAGTCTGGATTACAAAAACAACATGCACATCTACATTTTCTCAGCAATCTATGCAGTCAGAACTGCACAGACTGGCAGGGGACCGGACTGCAACGTCTGCAGGCAGGGTGGTCTAACGGGACAGATAGGATGAACCTCAGGTGCTCTCGCAGGAAGGGCTTGCCTACTGCATGGATTTAACAACTTGGCGATCATGGTGCAGGAATGGATTGAACAGCTTGGCGACGATGCAACATGCTGCTTTTGATGGAGTGTGTGTGTGTGTGTGTGTGTGTGTGTGTGTGTGTGTGTGTGTGTGTGTGTGTGTAATGCCCCAGTTGCTACATGGTGGTGGGTAGAGAATAACCTTGGGCCCAAATGGAAAGAGCCTGAATTCCCTAACCACCACCATTTGTAAAAATAAATGCAGATTTTTGCCTCATATTTGTTCTGTTCCTCATAAAATCTGTGGTTTCTGTATTTTTGCTTCTCAACATAGCCAGTTGTACAGTGGTGCAATGGTAGCATTGTTGCCTAACAGCTACAGGTTGTCTGGCTTGATTCCTGGCTGGGGTGCCTTCTATGTGGAGTCTGCATGTCCTCCCTGTTTTTGTGTGGGTTTGCTCTGGTGTCCTCTCATCAGACGTGTGCGGAGTGTTTCTTCCTCTGCCAAAAATTGGCTTTTGTTTCAAATAAGACTTTCCTGGTTAACAAATGTTAAATAAATAAAAATGACAAGCACTGGAATTTCAGACTTCATATTCTTCAGAAAGTGCATGGTAACACAAAACTTATTATTATAGCAAGTTTCTAAGTTTATAAGATGGATATTTGAAATTTGTCCCTATTTTTGGGACTATATTCCCCCATTATTGGCTTCGTCCAGGTTTTTTGTGCCAAGGTTGAGAGCTAAGATGATAACTGAACTCACTGAATATGTTTGGGAGCTGTATTCCCACATTACTGGCTTTGTCTACGTGTTTTTGCTAAGAGGTTGAGAGCTATGGTGAGAACTGAATTCACTGAATATGTTTGGGGGCTGTATTCCCCCATTATTGGCTTTGTTCAGGTGTTTTGTGCTAAGATGTTGACAGCTATGGTGAGAACTGAATTCACTCAATGTAGCCATTTAAGTTTCAGTCTTTCTCTTTCATAAAATAGATGATTGATTTGGCATAGTGGTATGTTGTTCTGACTGTTTTGCACAGGGTCCTGGGTTCAATACTTGGCAGTGAAATGTATGGTGGTAAAGCATTTTATTCTAGCAACTTTCCAACATTATACAAGCAATGTTTAAAATGTGTCCCTGTTTTTTGGTCTTTTACCCCCCCCCCCCAAATTTTGGCTTTTTCCAGATTTTTTATGCTGCAAAGTTCAGAGATACAGCTGAGTGTCAAGTAGATTTTACAAGAAGCTGAGAGCTGCAGGGGAACAAAGGTTTAGTGATGCTTATGCTGAGTCTGCTTGCATTGTTAATAGCACAACAGGTACTTGCTTTTGATGCAGAAGGCTGTGGGTTCTACTCCCACAGTAGGTAGATGCATTGCTGATACTGTACTGTATTGTAAAGGGGGTGGATGCTGCAGTCCTTTTTGGTGAAGATACCTAGTAACTCTGAACCTGTTATCAGTTTGTCATCCATTCCCTATTGCAATATTACTAGCTTATCGTTTTTTAATTAAACATAGGCAGTTTATTCCTCATGGGCAGCAGACACTTTATTTGTAGATGAAACAATGAAATATAAAGTTGTTTGCTGGCAGCAACCTCTTCATTAGTTACAGATTTCTTTAATGTGGAATTATTTAGATCACTTTTACTTCTTCAGAGATTGTGCATATTTACTGATACTGGTGGACTGTAGAAGTTTGAGTAAACTTTTATGATAGAAATGTTCTGAATTAGGCAGTTTTGTCATTACTGGTGCATGCATTTTTTTTCATTGTTTACTGGAAAAATGTTCTGAATTGGGCAGTTTTGTCATTATTGGTGCATGCATTTTGTTTCATTGTTTACTGGAAAAATGTTCTAAACAAATTTAAAACGCCCTCTACAACTGTACTCTATTGTACAAGGAATATAATTTAATAAAAGCAGAAAGGTGTATCAAAGACCACATGTATGTTTCATGTGCAAAGGGCGCAAACTCAAAGACAGCCCTGGCTGAACTATACCTCTCAACTGTCCAGATTTTCACAGAATGAATAGATTTTTGCTTCTTATTTTTGGTTTGTTCCTCATTAAATGTGTGTTTTTCTGGCAAATAATTTAGGAATTAAGTCACTAAATAATGACAGACACTGAGTTTCAGACTTCATAACCTTCAGAAAAATGCATGGTAAAGCAAGACCTGTTATTCTATCAACTGTCTCAGTTTATACAACAATTTTTTGTACTGTTTATAAGTATATTTGGACTTGTCCAGATTTCCTGCATTAACAGGTTGAGAGGTACATGCAAATAAATTGCTTTAAAGAATTAGTCATATCCAAACCTCTCAACTGTCCCCAATTTGGCTCAAAATGTTGCTCTTCCCCTAATAATCCCGCCGCAAAATGGCAATTTTGGAAGAAAACGTGGAGGGTTTACAATTAAGAAATAACTGTAATAATCAGAGTTATAGATTACTTTTATTTCAGAAATGCATGTAGATTCTTTTATTTTGTCAGCTGCTCAAGTTAGCAGTACTAATATTAAAAAAGTGTCCCTTCTTTAACAGGTTCCCAGCTGTATTGTGTGGCTATTTCATATTTTTGCATCACATTTTTGGTCCATTTTTCATAAAATCGTGTTTTTTTTGGCAAATTAGTAGCAAATCATTAAAGACTAAAGTTAGAAAATAATGACAGACATTTATGTTTCAGATTTCATACCCTTCAGATATTTATACTAATGCAAGACCTACTACTCTATTACCTTTCTAAGTTTATAAGAGCAATATTTAAAATTGTCCTTATTTTGGGCCTTATCCCACTTCTATGTATGGCTTTGTCCAGATTTCTTGCTCTGAGGTTGAGAGGTATAACAGATGTGTCAGGGCCATCACAGTCAGCCAGAGACATTTCAAATTGTGACATACTTGTTGCACCCCACTGCCCCATGTAGTGTGACTCTGGATGTGTCCAAGCAAGGCAAGGAGCAGTTATGCAGTGTAAATGTGCAGAGTATCCCCCCATCCAAGGTAGACACAAGTACTACTGTTATTCTGTCCTTGATTTTGCAGAATGTTCTGGTTTGTCATATTTTTATACTGTTGATTTATGCTTATTATTACTCAGAAAGTGCCTGTTGCTCTGTGTTTAAGTAGCAATGCTTTAATGACCATCAGGTAAGCTTGTCTGAGATTGTAAGATGCAAGTAAGCTTTAATAAGCATACTGTTAAAGAGTTGCCAACAGTGAAAGCATTTCTGTTTTTGCCATGCAGAGAATACTTGCATAACTAGATAATGTATAAGCCTTGGGTATTGAAATGCATATGACAGAATTTGTAATAAAGGACAGGATTACATTATTTTAAGAAGCTCATTACATTTGTTGGAGACTTGCAGTCATCTTTGCAGGCTTTACCTGTAAACCAAACAGAATGCAAATCTATCATGTGTGGTCCATAACCTGTACAGTAATCCTTTAAGCAATGTATCTTGAGCTTGTTTCTTGTTTGCTTTTCATTTTTTTACTTTGATCATGTTTTCCCCATGAAACAAGTAGATAGTTGGTGTCAGGCAGCAAGTCTTTTTTGGATAAGAAACATTTTTACAAGTGGGGTATCACAGAGATTGCTACTTTCAGCATGTTACTTGGTACTTTAATAAAGCTGAATATAAATTATAATTAGAACTGCAGTGCAAGGAGAAGTGGTTTGGGTTGAGTGCTGCTTGTTTTTCTTGTACTTGATTTTGATTGGCATTCCAGTAATGTATTTAAAAAGTAATCTATTTTTTCATGGCTCACAGCCTTTTTGTTTCCATCTAGATATTAAGTAAGCTGTCATGCAGCTAATGCATTGAAATATTCTTCTAAACTTCACATTGTCTTGATTGGACTCTCATAATGATGGTTTGGCACCCAGGGCAGCGTATTTAATTAAAGTTCCAGTTTTTGTGGTTTTGAGCATAGCTCCTCCCCTTTCTGGTTGACCACACCCCTTCCAATTGGCCCCACCCATTCAGCTGTCTCCTGCAATTCCCCCTTGATTTGAACTCACCAGCCGCCACTGATCAGGATGCAGCACAACTGACCTGATATTTGTAGTGAGACAGATAGTTGAGGAGAAGCTGGAAATGTGGAAAGAGTCCAACTGGGTATTCCAAGCTTGGAGAAAGCATATGACAAGGTCTCAAGAAAGCTGATTTAGGCAGTCCTTTTGTGGTCTGAAGTCCTAGAAACATTGTTGGAATTAGTGAAGGCTATGTACAAGGACCCAATGACGCAAGTACAAACAGTGTTCAATCTCACAGTGAGGTTCCCAGTGAAAGTGGGTGTGCATCAGGGTTCATCTCTGACCCCACTGCTGTTCATACATGGTGACGGACTACAATAGCAAACAAGTCAGAGGGGACGGATCAACAAAGTTGCTGTATACAGACAATGTAACATTACAGTCAGAGTCTGAGCAAGAACTTTAGCAAATGACAGGGGAGTGGAATGAAAAATTAAAAGCACATGGGAGGAAACTGTGTACTAATAAGACAGTTGTAATGACAGCAGATGGGGGGAGGATCAGAAGAAGTTGAGAACTGAGATAGAAGGGAAGATAATGGAACAGGTTAAGGGAGGTTTGTGTAATGGTTAAGGTGTTTACCTCACAGACACAAGGTGCATGGTTTGAGTCTTACATTGAGTAATTGGCTAGGCTTAAAATGGCCCACAAAGGCAGTTAGCCTAGTACTAGTCTACAAACCTATGATCCTATGAACAGATTCAAGTATCTGGGAGGGGTGGTTGAGGAGAAGGGAAGTCTGAATGAGGAGGACAAACCTAGAGTAGTAGGAGCTGCAGCCAAATGACGCAGAGTGTCAGAGGTTGTGGATAGCAGAAAAATGTTAAAGAAGCTGAAGAGTTAGGTGTTTAAAACAGTGCTGCTACCAGTACTATTGTATGGTATGGAAACCTGGGCAATAAAGGCAGAGCAGCTGATGAAACTAGAGGTGATGGAGATGCAGTTCCTGAGATGGGTGTTAGGATGCACACTGTGGGACACATAGTGTAATGTGGACATCAGAGCAGAAGCCAAAGTAGCTCTGATTGCAGAGAAGGACAAAGAGAACATATTACGGTGGTTTGGGCACATGTACAGAAATGCAGAAGACAATCTGGTGAAGAAGATTTGAGATATACAGAAAGTAGGCCAGAGGAAACAATGGTATCCAGCAAAGAGACGGATGGATTGTGTGAGAGAAGACCTGCAACAGTCAGGCATGACTGTCAAAGAAGTAGAAGAGCAGCACTGACTCGAGAGAGATGGCAATGGCTGAAATGACACCCTGACCCCATGTAGAAAATGGGAAAAACACCCTGACCCTGTGTAGAAAATGGGAAAAACACCCTGACCCCGTGTAGAAAATGGGAAAAACACCCTGACCCCATGTAGAAAATGGGAAAAACACCCTGACCCCGTGTAGAAAATGAGAAAAACACCCTGACCCCGTGTAGAAAATGGGAAAAATGGCTTTGATGATGATAATGAACCTATAATATATAATTATAATATATGTTCCTATGAACCTATAATGATGACATCTGCTACTTCAGAAGTACGTCACTGGAGAATCATGGTTTATATCATTAGCATTGGTATCAGCTGATTTCAATTTTTAAAGGATAACCTCTGCCGCAAAACTTAACCCAGGCTACAATTGATCTGTATTGGCAAAAATCTGCACATATTGCTAACTTTGAATGAATGGAATAATCTTCATGCGTTACACAACTACAAAAGTAATATTTTTATCTGTAGTCATTCTGAATACATGAGGGATTTACTGATACTTCTTAATCAGCATTTCTGTAATGACTTTGTAGTACATGGAATGCCATGGTTACACTTCAGAATTAGGAAAAAATAAATATGTAAAGCACTTTCTGATGCAACAGCATGTAGGCAGTGTGTAACAATTGTTACACACAACCCTCAGTGTTGTTACAATCAGGTAGTGTGCTAGAATCTCTCCTTGCCTCTAAACTGTCCCTAAGTATTTTGCTGTGCAGCTAGTGATTTCAGTCAGTCAAAAAGGCCAGAACTACAGTTTCATTCTTTATATCAGTGCAAAACATGTTGCTCTATATAGTTTTTAAGTGAATTAGAGCAATATTTACATACTGTGAGTTTCTTCCTTTATCTCCACCCTCAACCCCTATTCTTAAGAAAAAATGTCTATATGACAGCACTCACTTACTGCTTTTCCAGCTTTCAAATCCAGTAAAACACTACATGTTTTTTTCTTAGTAACCAGTAGTACATAGAGGAGATAAAGCTCCATGCACTACAAAAAATGTGAGTGGGGCTCTGATCATAACCTTTATTATGTGTTCTAGAAATGGATGTCAAGAGTCACACGTCAAGCTTTGATCCTGAGGTGAATTTCTTGGCATCCAAGTCTAAAACACATAATAAGTAGTTTTATGTTCACTGACACGATCATAATCCCCTAATTTATAGACGGTGTAGATGGAATGGAATAGCTGGGATGGAAATCAATAGTTTTCCACTAAAACTGCCTAGCCAACTCCATGACAAAGAAAGAGGGAATCTTTACTGTGACATATGCTACCAGGGTTTGATTAGTGTCCCTGGTTTTGGAGGAGACAGGCAGAGAGAGAGAGAGAGACCTGCTTCTTAAATGACAACTTACAATGATCAAGAAACACTGCTATATTATTTAAATGGCCTGCAAACATGCATATATATATATATATATATATATATATATATATATATATATATATATATATATATATATATACACATGTATAAATAGGAAAAGGGATACAGCAGCAGAAGGTCAGACATCAGTATGTTGCATTGGCCAGGCCAAGCTTCAGTTGCCAATGATTCGTTCACTGAAAGGTGGCTTCCAGCCACTCCTCAGTAGTGATTAGCTGTGGCATACTTTCCTGGAAAATGGAGTGGTTTAGCTGGTTATCATCAATGCAGCAAAGAGTTTGAAGATCTTGCATATGAGTGCTATTTACCAATGATAGTATGCAAAATGTGAACAGTAAAGAGGCTGCAACTTTGTCCTGTAGTACATTGTAGGACAAGATGCATGCATATGCAGTGGTAATTATTTCATTAATTACTGCACCTTTACCTGTTGTGGTGTACTAATAAAAGCACATCTGTGTAAAAGGGAGCCCACACACCCCTGCATAATTGGCAGCCCATGTGTACAGCAATCCTGTGGCCAGGCACTGTCTTAACTGTGCTGTGAATAAACTAGCTTCAAGCCCAGTTATGGGTCTCTGGCTGGGCTTCTCCAAAGTACATAATGTACAAATAAGAAAAACAGACAATGAGAATTTCAGTGGCTCTACTGGGAAGAATCAAAGAACTAAACCTCACTACAGAGTCACAGTCTGCATATACTTAAATTAGCTTTTTTGTGAACAATTTTCCATATTAGTAGAGACACATGGTAACATTACTCTGTATTATATGTGGATAATTTCAAAACTTAATTCAGCCACAAAAACCTAAGCTTAAATCCTATAGTCAGATCGTTAAAATATGAAGGGGCATTTTGAAGCTAAATTACTAGTAAATGCAGAAAAAAGAAACGTGTTTACTGCAACCAGAAATCAAATCAGACACTGACACAGTAACTGTGATTCAGAAAGGTTACTACAAGGGGGAAGCTCATTTTACTGCTCACAGTAACCATTTTTGATTCAGGGACAACCCTACAGAAACATGAAGGGGAGCAGTACTGTGGTGGGCTGTTTCTGCGACCTACAACAAATGGAGACGTCTATGCTAATTTGCAATGTGCTCCCCCCAAGAAATGC